>NW_005356674.1:12951752-12989227 GCF_000412655.1 Myotis brandtii
CAGGAATTTAGGGACTCTGCTAATATTCATTTGCAGATTTTCTTGGGAAATATTTAGCCCTGGAAAAATAACTTACTATTGGCCGTTCACAAATACCCAAACCATTCAGGCTCTAAGGGGTGTGTGAAATACCAAGACGATAGAGAAAAAGAAATTAAGGGAGAATTTGTCTTTCCACCTACATTTCACATGGGCCTGAGAATGTCCGGCCCAAGAACTCAAGGCTGATGGTGGGAAGAAATAGGTTTGGGAAACGTCTCCCCTACAGAGACATCAAAAGTGTCTGCTGAGCACAAAGTCCTGGCGAGAAGGGGGTTCATGTTCCCAAAGTAGTAGTTTTAAGTGGGAAAGGCAGACTCGCTTTCCTCTTGTATCCATACACAAATTGCATGATTTTCTTGCTGATATTTGAGGGAGGGTGACATTCCCGTTTTTTTTGTTTGTTTGTTTGTTTTTGGCCGCCTTTCTGTGCACAGACCTCAGCCCTTCCAGGACCTCACGGCCTCCAGAGCCTGGGGGTTACGGCCTTTATGAGCTCAGGCCTCTGGGGATTAAAAAAGCAGCCCCCCCCCCCCCAGCCCAGGTCCCAAACCATACGGAAGAGAGAGTCCTCCATGGGCTCTGGATTCAGGCGAAGCTTCCTAGCTGGCATGAATTTAGGGAGGTTATTTAACCTCCATGAGTTTATGAGGATTCAATGAGAAAATATAGGTTAACTATTTAGCCAGACCACTGGGCACAGGCTCAGTGCTGAGTAAATGAGCTCCATGGTTATGATTATTCACTGTTATTTTACTAGCATTATTATTATATGGGCATAACAAGTGAGCTGGCAATGCTAGTGCAAACCCTAGCCAGAACTTGACAAGGCCCAAATAAAACCAGACCCGCATCCCAGCAAAGGAGCCCTGGGGGGGCGGGGCAGGGGGCGGGCGGGGGAAGAGGCCTGAGGAATCCACTGGCCCGCAGCCCTAGGCCAGCCACCTCGCTGCTCCTCCGGGCCCTAATGGGAACCGGCTTTTAGATCAAGTTTTTTCGAAGCTGGCAACTCCCTGTTGTCCCTAAGCCCAGGGACAGCCCCCAAAGGTGGTGCTTTGTTGTTGTTGTTTGATTTAAATATATTTTTGTTGATTTCAGAGAGGAAGGGAGAGGGAGAGAGAGAGAGAGATAGAAACATCAATGATGAGAGAGAATCATTGATCGGCTGCCTCCTGCACACTCCACACTGGGGATTGGGCCCACAACCTGGGCATGTGCCCTGGCCAGGAATTGAACTGTGACCTCCTGGGTCAAAGGTCCACATTCAACCATCAAGCCACACCTGCTGGGCAAAAGAGGTGTTTTTTAAGATGTTGAGCCTAACAGGTTTGGATAGAGCGTTGGCCTGCAGACTGAAGGGTCCCAGGTTCGATTCCGGTCAAGGGCATGACCCTTGGTTGCAAGCACGTCCCCAGTGGGGAGTGTGCAGGAGGCAGCTGATCAATGTTTCTCTCTCATCGATGTTTCTGACTCTCTATCCCTCTCCCTTGCACTCTGTAAAAATCAATAAAATATATTTTTTTAAAAAAGATGTTGATGGACAGTCTGCAATATATGTATCAGCCAAATGAGGGGCTTTCCTTTGGGGACCTGCCTGGTAAGGAGTTCCCGAGTGACCAGGTCTTGCATTTGAGAAAGGAAGAGCCTGTTTCAAGGTCAGGCAAGTGAGGGCGAAACTTCCTGCCAAGGCCTGGGGGTTGGGGGCAGTAAGGAGAGGTGGCAATTTCTGTAGGTTTGTCGCACGCTGCCATTTTGTAACATGTAAGAATCAGAATCTGGTGATTTTACTTCACAGGAGGCAAAGCAGGGCCAATGCGTTGCGGGTGGGGAGGATGGGGAGATGGTGCAGCTGCTTACATCAGTAAAGGAAAATTGACCCGCCCTCACATCCCAGGGTGGGTGCAAAGCCACTGTAGACAGTGATGCTGCGGGGCCTCTCCAGGTGCGGCGGGTGCAGAGTAACTGGGGAGTCCAAGGTCCTCGGGAAGGTGGAGGGGGGGGGGGAGAGGGTCTGCGTGGAGACAGTGCAAGGACCCCGGCACAGGATCATCCTTCCCCTGGTCAGAGGCGACTCCTGTGTCCCTCAGGGAACATCATCTCAGGGGCTTATTTCTGACAACCCAGCCCTGGAGAACCCATCAGGGAAGCCCGCTCCAAGCTGGTTCTTGCTCAGAGAACATTCCAGGGCCCTGAACCCAGAACTGGCTGAATATCAGAGCCAGAGGGAACGGCCGTGGCCCTGTCTTTCTGTTCCAACGTGTTTTAAGAAACCAGGTTTCCAGTCATTAGGTTCTGTTCAAGAGAGAGGAGGTGGGGGAGGAAGCAGAAGAGAGAGAGGAGCCTGAACACAACTTGTGTTGTGAAAATAAGCTCATACTTCGCTTGCTTAAAATTTTGTAAATAAACTTCTCAAGCAGAAATTTTGAATTAAAGAAATAAAATGAGAAAGAGCAGAGAGCTGCTTGCCGCAGATGTGGGGTGGTGAGCTGAGGGAGCCACGTCAGATGTGCGCATGTGGTGTAACTAATGGTATCAGCTTTCCTGGCTCCAACAATCCTTCTCCTCAGACCTGACAGCTCATCACCTCCGCACTGCGAAGTGAGTCCATTTCGTTTCAGGCCCTCGCAAATGAAAAGAAACAGGCCTATAGCGCTTTGATGGAGTGAGTGGAAAATGGTTTGTGTAGGTAATTTGAGCACAAAGTAGAATTCACCAGGTGGTTTTATATCATTTCATAAACTTTTATTGAATGAAGATCATAGTGTTTTGAATTTTTATGTCACCTTTCTTTCTAGGGAACAAAGCACATTCAGATAGTATTTTCTTAATTGCCCAAAATCCCTCTGAAGTGAGAGCTAGCAGGCACTATCATTCCTATAAAATAAAATCCATGAGTAACATGGTCCTGCTTTTTCTCTTTAGCCCACCAAGGTATGGAGCCCAGTAGAAATTCTTTTAGTCACAAAAGAACCCCCTTATAACTGTTCAAAACACTTCAATTTCACTACGTGGTTCTGCTTTATGACTTCTATACGGCTTTATGAATTCCAGCTTTGAAAGCTGCAACTTCTGAAATCCTACCTTCTCCACTTAAACATCAGTTTCAAAAATGATCTTTTTGAATATGTAAAAGATGAGAGGAGCTGTGTAAACCCCTCTTTAAGATAAGGACCTGATTGAGTGGCAATCCCTTTCTTCAACAGCTGCCCCAAAAGTTAAAAACAAACAAACAAACAACAAAACTTCTTGCCTTTCCATTATAAAAAAGAATTTATTATACACCATTCCGGGGGCGGGTGGAGGGAATATTGTTAACAGAAGTTGCTGCCATCACAATCATCAAAGAGTATGGGGTGTGTGCGTTTGAGTGCAAATGTGTTTTTAAAGAGACTGTTTTTATTGAATTGAGATGTAAGTCACATACCATAAAATTCACCTTTTTGAAGTATGAATCAGTAGTTTTGAGTATGAAGTTGTGCAACTGTTACCACTAATTCCAGAACATCTTATTACCCCCCCCCCAAATAACCCATATCCATTAGCAGTTGCTCCCTATCCACCCTCCCCCCAGACCCTGGCAACCACTAATCTCTTTTCTATCTCTATGGATTTGCCTAGTGTGGGCATTTCATAGAAGTGAATGACACAACATGTAGCCTTTTATGTTTGGCTTCTTTCACTTAGCATGTCCATGTTGTAGCATGTGTCAGTACTTAATTCCTCTTTATGCTGAGTAACATTTCCTTGTATGGATATACCACACTTTGTTTTTCCACTCATCGGCTGAGTTGTTTCCACTTTGGCTATTATGAATAACGCTCTGACATTCATGTGCAAGTTTCTGTGTGGACACATGTTCTCAGGTTTCTTGGGTAGGAATGGAATTGCTGGGTCATAGGGTAACTATGTTTAACTGTTTTGAGGAACTTCCAGGCTGTTTTCCATAGTGGCTGCACCATTTTACATGGCCATCAGCAATGTGTAAAGGCACCAATTTCTCCACATCTATTTTGAATATAGTCATGCTAGTGAGTGTAAAGGGGCATCTCATTGTGTAAAAAGGGTGCCCACATAGATCATCCATAAAGGTTTGCAAAGAGGATGTAATTGTCTTCCCCCAGAAGACCAAACATCTACTACTGAATTATTGCATAGCCTGCAACTTATTTCTAAATCCTTCATTTTGGCAGAGCAAGCTGTGTCTTCTGTGTGTTACAATATAAATAACTAGAGGCCCGGTGCACGAAATTTGTGCATGGGGGTGGGGTTAGGGGGGTGTCCCTCAGCCTAGCCTGCACCCTCTCCAATCTGGGACCCCTCGAGGGATGTCCAACTGCTCGTTTAGGCCTGCCGGGATCAGGCCTAAACGGGCAGTCGGACATCCCTCTCACCATCCAGGACTGCTGGCTCCCAACCGCTTGCCTGCCTGCCTGGTCAACGCCTAACTGTCCTCCCCTGCAGGCCTGGTCACCCTCAACTGCCCTCCCCTGCAGGCCTGGTCCCCCACAACTTCCCTCCCCTGTAGGCCTGGTCCCCCACAACTTCCCTCCCCTGTCGACCATCTTGTGTGTTGGGGTGATGGTCAATTTGCATATTACCTCTTTATTATATAGCATGGCTGAAAGATGATTACTTGAACCCACAGATGACTGTCCTCTTAGCCTCAGGCCCCCGACTCTGCCCAGCACCAGGCCAGCCCTGGCTGAGAGCGTCCGGCATTGGCTAGGGGTTTGGGGAGACAGAGTCAGAGCTCTCAACCCCTGTGGCACTTTTACCCACACCCAGGGTAGGGATTGTGCTTTCTTACCTCTGCTTTTCTTGTTCTGGTTCCTCTTCTGATGCCCCAAAGTCTGACTGAACCTCCAAGCCTCCAGCCCCTTCCCGGAGATGCACTGGGCTTCCTCAGCCACGGCAGTGCCATCCTAGTTCCTGTCCACCCCCTCTAAAGTCAAATAACCCCAAAGTCAGCAACTCAAGTGACCAAAGACGGGACTATCTTTGTCTCCTACTCACATTAACTTAGCTCCTGAGACCTCGTTTCTGCTGAGATGGAGTTGTTACTCCTACCAATTCAGGGCAACTGGTTGCTTCGTTTAAAAATCATGTCCTTTGCCCGGGTGGTGTGGCTCAATGGTTGAGCATTGACCCATGAACCAAGAGGTCACTGGCTTGATTCTAGGTCACGGCACATGCTCAGGTTTTGGACTCGATCCCCAGTAGGGGGCTTGCAGGAGTCAGCTGATAGATGTTGCACTCTCACATCAATGTTTCTCTCTCTCTCTCTCTCTCTCTCTTTCTCTCCAATAAAAATATTTTTTTAAGTCACGCCCTCTACAGTAGCCACACCTCAGGTGATCTCAGTGCTGGAGGCTGTGCAAGACTTTGCCTGCCACA
Organism: Myotis brandtii; assembly: GCF_000412655.1. Lineage (NCBI taxonomy): Eukaryota > Metazoa > Chordata > Mammalia > Chiroptera > Vespertilionidae > Myotis > Myotis brandtii. The sequence continues at coordinate 12,957,186 of NW_005356674.1, forward strand.
TCCCTGCTGGCCTCCGAGAGCAGGCCCCGGGCTGCTGTGTCAGCTCCTGCTTCTGACGTCCTTGCAGTGGTCAGGCCCCTGCCCCCTTCTCCTCCTTGTCCCAACCCCAGGCTGGCCCACCAGGCCCCTCCACAAAAATGGGGAGTTCTGCACCCCACTTTCCCAGGACCATGCCCATGTCCCCAGGCCTGAGGTTCCACCCAAGCCCAGTCCCAAGACACTGCCAAGCCCCGCCATTCCAGGTTCTATGAGGGTTAGTGTCCCAAGCTACACCCTGAGGGCCAGGTTGACCTAGCGGAGGTAGCCACCCCCCCACCTCTGCCCCCCATTTGGCGTTGCTCTGAGGCAGACTCCCTGGCTTTCGTCTGCCTTGCAGCTCTGCTCCTGTCCACTGCAGATCGTCGTCCTTTTTCCTCTAGTTAGCTCCTGTTTTTCGAGGCGGGAAAGCTGTGTTTTCATCCTCATTCCTCCTGTTCTCTAGGCCAGAGGTTCTCAAAGCGTGCGCTCTGGACCCTCCCGCAGCCACAGCACCCAAGGTCTCGTGAGGCTAATTCCAGGCACCACCCAGACCTGCCCAGGCGGGGACACCGGGTGGCCCGGGAATCTGCGATCGACCAGCCCGGGTGCTCCCAGCCAGAGAGTGAGCATCACTCTGGTCCAGGTCCTGCTCCCACCACAGCCGCTCAGATAGTTTAAACCAAGGCTGGGTTCCCAGGCTCTTTCCTTTCTTAAGCGCCAGGCTTTCAAACTCACCTCTGCTTTGCATATTCAAGGGCCCGCTGGGAGCCAGCTCCAAAGCCAGGCTGTATTTCTCTGCAGCCCGACAGAGAGATGACTGACTCCACTCCACTCCACTCTCGCGTACTGTTTGATACGGTACATCCGAGGCTTTCGTGTGCATCCAGGAAACGGTCACTGCAGTCAAGATGGAAACATGCCCATCACCACGGGAAGGTCAGTGCTCTGTCCGAACTTCACTTCTGGTTTCGACGGGTTTCTCCTTCCCGTGTTCAAGGGGAAGGGCGGCAGGCGGGACGGGAGAGGGAGCAGTTGCCAGGAAAGAAAATCATCTGGTGACCCTTCAAAACGTCACCTCAGAACCAAGTCACCTGCACCTGCTGTTCCGGAGGGAAGAGTGGGTTCTGGGAACCGAGCTGGGAACTCTGGCAGCACAGTGCACATGCAGACACCATCCCTGATCCCCAGCCACCGTCCAGGGAGGATCCTGCCTTTGTTAGGACTGGGGAGTGCACTCGGCAGGGAACAGCAGGGGAGCCAGCCTAGCAGGCCATCTGGAAACTGCTGAGAGAGGACAGCATTGAAAGCCAGACCTGGAGGCCAGGTGTGAATGGACTGAGTGACCTCCAGGCAGAGGACATGGCCCCTAGGAGCCAATGACTGGCAGCTGTCCCTCCATCCTCCCCCTCCCTCCTCCCCCCAGCGCTTCCTCACTTGGGAATCACTCAGGGGCAGCTTTGCCTCTTCTCTTGCTCCATCACTTATCCAGAGAGTGTTGACTGAAGTTTCTAATATTTACCTCTGCTCCTTCTAGTTCAGGCTGTGGGCTCTCGAGCACAAACTCCACAACTCGGTGTGTAACCGGTCAGTTATGTGTTTCCCTCAATTAAATGGACTCAGCTCGGAGTCCCAGCCCCCTTACTACAGAAATGCAACCTAGGTGTCAAGGGGGAGGTCTCTGCTACCCTCTCCCCAGGGCCCCGTGACGGTGCTGAGAGCCTTATTCAAACAGGACACTTACTGCTGTGGGCTGAATGCTTGTACCCCTCCCCCCCCCCCCCCCCCCCGCCCCGGGCCGACATCCTAGCCCCCAGTGTGGTGGTTAGGAGGTGGGCCTTTGGGAGGATTAGGGAGTAGCGACCTTATAAAGAAATGCAGAGAGCTCTTCTCAGGCCCTTCCCTCCACGGGAGGACCCAGTGAGAAATCGGGCGTCTGTAGCCAGGAAGTGGGTTCTCACCAGACGCTGAAGCTGTTGGCGCCTTGATCTGGCTTCCAGCCTCCAGAGCTGTGAGCAAAAAGCACTTGTTCGTGTGCCCAGGCTGCAGTACCTTGTCACAGCCGGCCTAGCGCACTGACCTATGGACCAAGGCCAGGGTCCAGGTGGCCCTTGAATGTGGGAGGGGTCTGCCACTCGGGGCCAAGCTCGGAAAGGGTGGGTCTTTGCTGAGACTGGAATCCCGGTGCCTTGGATCTGGTCTCCTGGGCTGCACCCCAGAGCCTGTCCCAGGGACCCTGTGAGAGAAGAGGTATTACTTGTGGGTTCCTCTAACACGTTAGCTACTTCCCAGCCTCTCCACCTCCGTCCCAGGCTGGCCCCTTCCTCCTCCTCCCATCCCCTCTCCATAAGCCGATTCCTCACACCTTCTCCCTGTACTGGTGTCTCCTTCTGGGCTGAGATGGGCGAGAGGCCGTGCTGGTCAGCAGCTCCTGAGGCGCTCCCTGTGCAACCCCTGCCCAGTGGGAGCATGTTCTCCACCCCCTGCATCCCTCAGGGGAGCGGGGCGGCAGGGGCATTGAACCCGGGTTCCCAGCTCTGTCCCAGGCTGCTTCCTCAGGACATAACCCCCGCGGGCCAGGAGAGACGCTCTGGAGGTGCCCACACCGGAGGCCACGGTGTCCCTGAGAAGCTCTGGGATGCGCTGGACCCTCCCGAGGCCTCCATGGCAGCCTGGCCCAGCCCCCCCCCCTCCCGTCCACTCCACTGCTCCTTGTGCCTTCACAGCCCTGCAGGGGGTGAGAGCCAGAAAGCTTCTCGCTGTTCATGTGAATCAGAGGGTATTGGTGGGACTGAAACGAGTGTCTGGCTTTTATTCAGGGCCCAGTTCCATGTTCCTCCAAACTGAAACCCTCGGGATCTCTTTTTAAAGGCCTCCACCGGCTCGCCCTCCAGGTCCTGCGCTCACCCGGCTCAACTGTCCCTCTCCCTCTGCTGGTTCCGAGCCTGCACCTCTCTCCCCACCCCCCACCCCCATTTGTCTCTAACTCATCGCCTTCCTGTGCATCCCCGTCCCTCACACCCACCACCCACTCACTTTCTAAAGGTCATTGCCAAACACCCTGATTCTCAGGAGCTACAGCGGCAGAAACCAGCCCCATTCACGAGAGGCAGCTCCACGGAAACCCGCCTGCCTCCCTGTCCGTCACTGGGCCCTTTCAGATCACCTGGTTCCCGCCTCCCATTTTACCGAGAGAGAAAGAGGGCGTAGGAGGATGTGTCCTGCCCGGCAAGCAGGCGGTGGCTGGCCCCTGCCCACAGGAGCGGCTGAATCAGGAGCAGTGAGGCCGGGATCATGGACAAGGAATTCACCACACAAGTGCTCCCAGGAGACGCTGGAGGGAATGGGGGAGCGGACAGGGCAGGGAGGAGGCATCTCAGCTGAGGTCACCACCTTAGCGTGATCCCCAGGGGAGCTGTGGGGTAAGTGACCCCGAGTGTATCTCACCCCAGGCAAGGGAGCCAGCCCTCCTGCTCCCACCCTGTCGGTTACTGGGACAGGCTACCCCGGGGGACAGCAGCTCCCATGACACATGCCTGGAGGCATCGATGGTTCATCCGTTTTCTCTGCTGTGTAGTGCACATGATACGCATAGAAAAGCAGCACCTCAGCTCTCTGTGTCTTTGGTGAGGGCGTCCCGTGGCCTTGGGACAGTCCCCTGATGAAGGTTGCAAATGTCCCATCTTACTTAGCAGCATAGCGCACAGGACCTGGACGCGGGCGCATCGCCAGTTACAGGGACGGAGGGGCCTGGGCGGGGCACTGGCCAGATCGCTGTGATCACACCCCGCCCCTCCCCCCATCCCTCCCAGGCCAGCCCTGTTCCAGGGGCTTCAGGCATCTCCCACTTAAGCCACTCAGCAAACCATGAGCTCGGGACTGGTAGTATCGTCCCCCTTCTACAAAAGAGGGAACGGGCACAGAGAATTTCAGTCACTCGCCTAAAGTTGCTCAGTTCCTGGCGACTCAGCAAGCCTGGGACAGGGTAGAGCGAGACCTGGTAAAAAGAAAGCACACTGACCTATTTAGTCATGTCTATGTGTGGGTGGGAGGAGGTTAGCAAAGTGTGTGTGTGTGTGTGTGTGTGTGTGTGATTTCTAGGAGATGTTTGTATGAAGAGATCAGAGGAGGAAACCACTGACTACTGGAGATGCATAAAAATAAATAAAATTGTTTGGAAGCCAAAACCTGGGGAGGACCGCTCTGGGATCACTGTGGAAAGGGGTTCTTCGTTCTCCCCCCGCAGAGGGAATCGTGCATCACCCCCTGCTCCCACGCGAGTGCCCGTCCCAGTGTGGCTCTCTAACCGGGGTCGGCAACGGGACCTGCCGCCTGGTTTGTAAACAACATGTTATCGGAACAACCGGGCTCATTTGCTTCCTTATACTCTCTGCTTTCCGGGGACAGTGGCAGAATTGAATAGCTACGGCAGAAACCTGGTCTGTAAAGCCCAGAATATTCACACTCTGGCCTTGATAGGGAAAGTTTTCCAACTGCTGCTCGAAACATTTGCCTCTCTTCTGCCATAATTGGCCCCGAGCTTATATTTTCAGTGTATTTTGCCAACATCCCTGTAGCTGACAGTGCTGATCCCAGCCCGTCAGGAGCAGGCAGGGAGGGCGGGAGGTAGCTAACGCTTCCTGAGAACCAACAGCCGTCAATGAGTCAGGGCCTAACATGGTGTTTCTGAACTTCAGTCCCTGTGTCTCGTGGTCTTGATGCTGTATACCACCGTACTGTTATTACATGTTTCAAAACTGACTGACTTCTAAACATGTTCTACAGGGGAACTTTGGTTCCAAACCACTACCTGTCCCTAAAGTGTCTGATGCTCTTCCCTTCAAGACATGGAGCCTACTTGCCCTCCCCTTGAGTGACTCGCTGCTGGAGAATGGAGGGAGGCAAAAGTGACAGCGTGAAACTTCGGAAAGTAGGTCACACCAGGCACTGTGACTTCCTCTTGAGTCACTCGCTCTGGGGTAAGCCAGCCGCCACAGCCACGGCGTGAGCAGCCCTCCGGTGGGACTCATGTGGTAAGGAACTGAGGCCCCCAGCGAACAGCCCTGGGAGAGGCCATCCTAGGATAAGATCCTCCCGCCCAATCGAGCCTTCAAATGACCGTAGCTCTCCCTCACATCTCACCTGCAACCTCATGAGACTACATCCCGTCATGCAGCTGGGTCGCTCCCAGGCTTCTGACCTGCTGAAAAAGGTCCATGCTAGCTGGCATTTTGGTAGGATAAAGTCTACCAATTACAAATTCCTTGGAACAGATAGATTTTTATCATCTCCTATGATCTTAGTATTTTTGAAGACTCATTCCAGAAAGCAGCATATACAGTTCAGATGGCTTTTTGAAGGTTTTCTGGGCCTTTTATACTAAATGATAAGTGCTCTAATGAAGCTTTAAAGGCTGTAAAATTAAATGCAGCTCTTTTAGGACCTGCATGGAAATACATAGTTGCTTTTAAATTCCTTTGGCCCTCAGAGCCAATGACTAAATGGTAAAAGCTTTATTAGGGTCATTAGCATTAGGGCAATCTTTGGGGGTTTGAGTGTTCATAAAAACATTGCATTGTTTTTCACAATATACTAAATAGTCCCCAAATTACACAAAATCTGGCAGGGTGCTTGCACGCTGCTGGCACTTACTAGTGAATAAATGGATGCAGGTGGCGTTGGAGTATGACTAACAATACTCTCAGAGAAAGTTTCTTTTACACATAAAATGCCCTCAGAACTCTTAAATGCATTGATCTTTTTTCTTCTGTGCCTCATGTTATAGTTAAGATGTCCAAGGAAAGCTGCCCCGATGGGCTTCGTTGGGTGTGAGGCTATGAGTCTGTGGAGACTCCTAGGAAAACTCTCGCATTCCTGATAAAAAGGTTGGATGCAGTGGCCCTTTTTTCTTCTCCCCTCCTCCTAGTCTTGGATGTGGATGGGCTGGCAGGAGCTCTGGCCACTGTTTTGCAACCATGGGAGAAAGCTCAAAGAAATCTCAGTGTTGCCAGTTGTGTTAGTCTAGAACAGCCGTGGGCAAACTACGGCCCGCGGGCCGGATCAGGCCCGTTTGAAATGAATAAAACTAAAAAAAAAAAGACCGTACCCTTTTATGTAATGATGTTTACTTTAAATTTATATTAGTTCACACAAACACTCCATCCATGCTTTTGTTCCGGCCCTCCGGTCCAGTTTAAGAACCCATTGTGGCCCTCCAGTCAAAAAGTTTGCCCACCCCTGGTCTAGATCCTTAAGGAAGCAGGTGCCTAAATGGGAGGAAATGTGCAAGGATTTTATTAGGGGAAGATAAGGAGGGAGCTGAAGGAGATGGGGAGAGCCATCCGAGTGTGATAAAGTCTGACCCCACGTGAAGAGAAGGAGAGCAGGTTCCGCAGTCTATACCGAAAGTTCAGCCAACCCCCTGGGGAGTCTCCAAAGCTGGCTGTCCCAGGAGCCCATCTCCCAGGAGCTGGTCCGAGTGGGTAACCCTGCTGCACCGTCATTGGCTGGGAGCTGCCCATGGAAGGTATGGCTTCGGCACAAACATTGCAACGGATTTTAAAGTGCAAGAGCTAACGTCCTTGTTGTTTGTGCTCCCTGTGGCTGGAGGGTTATGGGGCCTATTCCCCTGGCCACGAGACCACCCTTTGCATTACTGAACCATTGCCAAGAACTAGCTTCCTCTGGGATGCTCGCTGCCAGAGGAAAACAAGCTCCTATCGGTCTGGGGCTGGCCTTGGCCCATTGTTTATCACTTGCTGCCGAATATGTTCCTCACAGATGCATCCTTCACCCCCCCCCCCACCTTCAAGGCTCCCTTCTTCCCGCCTTCTTGTTCCTGCCCCTGTCCCTTCAGCTCCTCTTCCTCCTTTCACTTTCTCAGGCAAAGCAGCTGAGTTCTGTCGCTTTCACACTTGAACTAGTGCCAGCACCCAGGCCTCAAGGTCCCACCTTCAACCCCGAGTTGAAATGGCTTATCAAGTTGTTTTAGCAAAACAAACAACTGTTCTCTCCCTAAAAGGAATTCTGGAGCCAGGTGGTGAGATAAAGATTTTGGCTCATTCACACACACACACACACACACACACACACATACACAGAGCGGGTCGGTCTCTAGGGCAGTTTAAGTAAAAATTTCTCCCTAGCTACTCTAAAACTGAGAACATAAAGAATGCATCTTTTTATATGTAACTCATTTTTACAAATTATTTTAAAATATAGGAAAGTATCAAAAAATAACACCCACACAAAAAAATCACATGGATTTAACAAATGTTAACACTGAGTCTTTAACACTTGCTTTGAGTCTTATTTAAAGAAACAAATGATTACAGATGATAATTACAATAATGCTGCCACTTATATGCGGCTGTGTGCCAGCCCCTGCTTGAAATACTTCACATGTGCTCACCCCTTTAAACCTCATTAAAAAAATCTGTGAAGTAGATATTAATATTGTCCCTATTTGCAGACAAGGAACCTGGAGCACAGAGATGTTAATAGCTTGCAAAAAAAAAAAAAAAAGCAAGAGCAAAAATTTGAACCCAGGAAGAGAACTAGGTGCAGGTTTTTTTAGTCATATTTGATTTATTCTTATGGTTAGAATACAATCATTACCCAACAGATATTCATTGGAAGAATTCATAAATAAAAATGCCCCCGTCATTTCCTCAGTAAACTCCTGTAACTCAGCGCAGATCGGACACAGGCCCGGGGATGCGACGTTAGTCCTGCATCCACGTAGAAAGAACTACTGTTGTCTGGTTTCCATTCCTGGGATGAAGCAGATGTAATTCCGACCTTGAAGGGGAAAAAGGCAACATCCTATTTGCCAGTTCAAAAGACTCATTCTCCCCGTCCTGATGGAAAACGTCTCCTTCCAGAACTGAGCGAGAAAACGTAATAGAGTGGAAAGGCCTCCCAGGAAGAGGTAATGGCCTCTTTGCTCCTAAAGAGAACGGCAGGCCGCTGCTAATGGTCACACCGCACACGGGCGCTCCTCGGAGAGGGGTGGGAAGTCGGGAAACCCCTCATGCGTTCTTCGACTGTCACCTGAGCCGATGCTAAGTGTGCTGAGTTGAAGGGCAGCTCTGCTGAAGGCTTTTATCTCCTGTGCATATACAAAACACCCAGCTCTTGGCAATTTCCACGTCATCTGGAATGTCCACGAGTGAGAGAGGAGATATGAGGTCTAGAGCTCATCATTGTTTCTTCTTCTTCTTTTTTATTTTTTAAATATAGTTTTATTGATTTCAGAGAGGAAGGGAAGGGAGTGAGAGATAGAAACATCAATGATGAGAGAGAATCATTGATCAGATGCCTGATCAGCTGCCTCCTGCACACCCCACACTGAGGATCGAGCCCATAACCCGAACATGTGCCCTGACTGGGAATCAAACCATGACTTCCTGGTTCATAGGTCAACACTCAACCACTGAGCCACACCAGCCAGGCCCTGTTTCTTCTTTATTATTAAAGAAAATCACCCTTTCCCCTTCCTGTGACCACTCAATTCCCACTGTCACTATAGAAATAGCTTTGCGACTTGGGCCATGTTTTTTCAAAGGAATGAGTGAAGTTCTCTAATCATCTTCAGATTATCTTCCTACATCGATTTAATAAAGGAGCTCACCATGTGTTTTCTTTTTGTTGGGATCTTTAACCACCATCTGCTAAAAAATGTGGATATAATCGGCCACTGGAAAGTATGAGAAACAGATCATGTTTACGAAGAAGTATCATTCTCTTTAGAAAGCATGTGAATAAAATTTTGAAATCCCCACGAGGAAAAAAAAAATCTGCCAGGATTTTTAGTTGAAAGAGATTTTCATTTTATAGCAAGAGCTGGTAATGTAAAATGATCCCTCCAAATAGAAACCCCCGGCCTCCTGGAGATGAAGACAAATAAGGTATTTTCTTCTAATTTATTGTTTTCCGGAAATCCTTTTTGCAGTCTGCATGGTAGCACTCGACGGAACTAAATTCGAGCCACCCGTTCCCACTGGTTTTCAGTCTGATGTATCTGGGTCCTCTCGGCTGTACTTTCCAGAAGAGAGCATAGCATGTGCAACATGGGGCTGGGGCATGAGCCTGCCCCTCCCAGGCTGAAACCATCGCCTCAGACTGGGAGGCGGGGCAAGAGGGGGCCCCCATTTTATTGGCTGCATCTGCCCAGAGCAGCACATCCCTACTTCAGAGCCGGGCGGGGGTGCCGTGGGTGAGAAATTGATATGGGGCTCAAATGCCACAGACTCTCGCTGTTCTTACTAAGGCTCAATAGGTTATCTTGAAGAACTTTTTTCTCCATTTGCAGTATGTACTTCAAACAATTTCCAAAGACTCTAAGTTATTGAGGTTTTTAAAAAATAATTTCCCAGTTAAGTTGTTGTTTTGCTGGAGAGAGGGTCCGCTGGGCTCCTTGGGGCACCATTCAGGAACCCTGCCCTACTTGGACTTGGCTTTTACATCGCTACTTAAGTGAAGAGATGAGCCCTGACCACTCCACTTAGGAGGCGCGAGAGTATGAAAGCCATCAGGTCTGAGAGGATGGGAAATAATGAGTTGTGGATGGTACCTGAAAACAGCAGTTGCTTAATGCAAACTCTGGGTGAGCCTTAACATTTCAAATGATGTCATCTATTTCCTCCTCCTCCCCCCTCCCCTCCCACCCTTCCCCCCACACACATACAGTTATCAGCACAGCATGCCGGTGGCTCACTTTCATTGTACACCACGAATCTGTGGCATGCGGCATTTTCATGTTCGAAGGAGACATCAAACAAATGAGGATATGAGTCCCAAGAGAACAGGCTCGCTATTCTCGTTTTCCAATTTTTGTAGGAAATAGGAAATAGTAGCCAAACAACAAATGATATCTTTAAAATGGTATTTTCAAATTGAGTCCCGTTTCAAATTATTCTAACTCAGCAGGGTCATAGCGAGCTTTCTAGTCTCAAAATAATGCCTTTCTTCCCCCAGACACAGGCCAAATCGACAAGGAATTGAATGAAGACATCCCTCCCATCAGCAACCATTTTGAAGTTTCAGTTGGAGGGAAAATACAATTTGAAATCGAAAGGCACTCACATGTAACATTTGAAAAGAGAAAGATGATTTTCTGTTTAAAGAGTTATGTCAGGTCTGATTTTAAAAACTAATCATATTAGCTTTATATTAGGAGATATTTCTTTGGAGAAAACAAAACCACGATATTTAATAATCTATGACATACTTGTTCCACGGGGATAGTAGTGCTTGATACGCTGTGAATTAATTATTTAAAATATCAATATGACTGTAGTGGTGCGCCTCAGTAAATTTCCATTCACAGAGCTCCCAATATTTTTTTTTTACCTACAGGAGATGGTGTTATGTAGATATAACCATTAATAATTTTATGTAATTTCCGTGGCCACATGCATCTCAGCCACAGGTAATGGGGTAGCTGTTCCAAATGCCTAGCAGCTATTCTATAAAACATTTAGAAATAACAATATTGTAGACAATCGTAGAATGTGAAATTTTTAACCTCTGGGGAAAGTGAGACACAGGAAAATTAAGTGATTTTCCCAAGACTCTGAGTCAATAACTGGTAGAAATAAACTAAAATCCAAGTCTCTCAGTTTCCTGTGGATGAATGTCCCTTCCCCTGTGTTAAGTAAAGAACATTATTACATCCTGCAATGATAAGGAGACGGCAAGATAGGCAGGACATCTATAATAATAAAAGCGTAATATGCTAATTAGGCCGGACATCCTTCCGGACCATCTTCCAGATGAAGCCGCAGTGGGCAGGGGCTGAGGCAGAGGTGGCTGCCGCAGCAGCAGGGGCTGAGCAGCCACCGTGGCAGCAGGGGGCCAAGCCCCTTGCACAAATTTTGTGCATCGGGCCTCTAGTCCTATATAATAAAAGGCTAATAATGCAAATTGTCCCCACGGGCAGGTCCACTGACCAGGAGTTAGACCTGTGCTGACCACCAGGGGGCAGCACAGAACATGGCGGGTATGGGCGACATGGTGCTGGCAGTGGGCAGCAGTGGAAGCGCTGCCGCCCAACGAGAGCAGGACGGCGGCAGAATGGTGGAGCAGGTGAGTGGGCGGCGCCAGGCCAAGGCAGATGCAAAGGGAGGCCCCGGCCAGCAGCAGGCAGCCACTAGGGACCCTACCCGTGCACAGATTTCATGTACTGGGCCTCTAGTTTAATAATAATAATGTTGTATTTGGACTTTTTTGGTTTATAGGGTTTTCACATTTCTTTTCCAAATTTTATCTTAACACAATCCTTTGAAGTAGAAAGTGGTAGTAATTAGGAGGAGTGGCTATAGTTGTAGTAGCAAGCGTGTTAATAGTCTCATTTTGAAGACGAGGAAATTGAGGCTTCATTTACTGGTTTGACCAGCATCACACAGCCAGCGGGTAGCAGAACCAAGGCCCGAGTCCAGGTCTCTCCATCCAAATCCGTGTTTTAGACACAGAGTGAACGTCAGTGGCACTTAACACACCCCGATTCCCCAGGTGTTGCAGGAGCTATAAAGGTGAACATCGCTGTGGCTGCATCCTGTGGGTGAAAACAGGTCACAGTGTTCACTCAGGCCCCACAGGTGGGCGAGGAGGCTGCCTCCCTGATGGGAGAAGGGGGGGCCCAGGCAGCTGCCACAGAGGTGTCATGAAACAGGAGCCTTAGGACTTCTGTTTGGAAATCGCGGACCTGCAGAGGCGGACCTGGGCTGGCAGAGGCTGTGTGGGGTTGTCTGAGGGTTCCAGAGAGTTCAGGGCTCCAGGGTTAGTGAGGGCGTGACCTGGTGGTAGGTCTTCCCTGGAAATTCAACAGGTGAGACCTGCTCATGTTCCCAGCCCCCCGCCTTCGGGGAGACATAACTGGGACCGGCTCACTGGGGTAGAGAGGGTTAAGGGCTGAATTGTGTCTCCACCCCAAGATTCACGTGTGGAAGCCTTCACCCCCCAGGAACTCAGAATGTGACTGTAGTGGAGAAAGAGCCTTTACCGAGGCCATTAGATTAAAATGAGGCCCTGGGGGTGGGCCCTCACCCAGCCTGACTGGTGTCCTATCAGAAGAGGAGATGAGGACACACAGAGACGCCGGGGTACCATGCACAGAGGGGTGACCATGTGACAGGGCAGGAGGGGAATCTGGGGACACCCGGATCTTGGAGTCCCAGCTTCCGGCGCTGCAAGAAAATACCTCTGTTGCTCAGACCACCAGGTGCGTGGTGGTTTATAAGAACAGGCCGAGCAAATCAGTGCAAAGGGGGGAAACCTGAGACCGACGGGGCCAGTGAAACCAAATCCCACAGAAGGAGCCGAAGGCCTCAAACGCCAGGAGGAGCACGGGGGGCCCGCGGATCTCACCGGAGCCGGGTATGGACGTGGTGAGCCCCTCAGGGTCTGGGGACACGAAGGCGGAAGGACCCCAAAGCCAGAAGCTCCGGAGGTCACTCCCTCCACACGCAGCCCCAGGTATGTCCTGTTGAGCCCGCTATGTTTTTATAGAAATTGTAATTAGTTGCCGCCACTTAAAAAGCTGGAGATTTTACTCCTTAAAGAAATACAGAAGGATTTGCAGCTTCTCCTGAAAGATTGGAAGAGCGCGCTGCGCTGCTGTGCCTGCCTCGGGACTTGCTTTATTCACCGGGAGCCCCGCGGTGCAGTTGCGTGTCCCAAGTTGGCGTTGGGTGGAGAACAGGTGGGGAAAGGGACAGGCACACCCTGTCCGTCCGGCGCTCTGAAACTGGGGGATCTCATGTCTTTATGGTAATTCATGTCTTGTCATTACTGCTAAAGGGTGTGATTCACCCGCTCCCTCGGTGCCTGTGACTTACGGTGGAGGAAGTTATATAATTGACCGTGTCCAGAAGAGGTGGTCGCCCCTAATACCCCGGGGAGGGCCTTTAAAGGGGTGTGTGTGTGTGTGTGTGTGTGTGTGTGTGTGAGTGATATCTTAAACTGAGTGTTTATAGGAGTTTCTGTTTGCGGAAGAGCTCTCCGTGCTCGGGTGCGCGCCATTGCTCTCACTTCACACTCTCCCATGCGCACTGGCAGCGTGCAAACCCCTCCTGGCGGCGATGGAAAAGCTGGTTACAAATGCGCACAGCGAACGAGCGGGCCTGGTTCTCCGGCTGGGCCGCGCGGTGGAATGGCTAGGCTTTGGAGAAACTTGCAACACGCAGTGGTTCATATTCTTTACTATACGTAATACTTGAGACAGAATTAGCAACAGAATTACCGAGGAGACCTGGGCTGCTTTTCTTCCTTCCAAGGCGCTGTGCATGTTTTAAAGAGGATGTTTCCCGTGCCTGGTTCTGCTAGGCCCTGGGAGAGGCTGCGGTCTCTCTCCTGGGCGCTGGGTACTCCCTCTCCACCTGGGGCTGCTGGTTCTAAAAGAGGGAGAGACGCTGGCTGTTCACACCTGCGCCCCATTAGTGCGTCAAGTCGTAGGGGCTCCACGGAGGTGACTGGATGCTTCCTAACAGCCCAGCCTGGTGAGACACACCATACAGATACCGTGTGCTGTCTGCCTCCCAGAAAAGTCATTTTCTTTGGAGGCTGAACCTGTACCTGCAGGGAAATGACTTCTGCTGTTTGCCCCCCATCCCGGGTGCTTGCACGTGTCCTCTTGTTTCCTCCTTCCAGGGACCTGTGGGGGGGGTACGTTCCAGGCGTTGGGGCTTTTCTCCCTCTGCTGGCCCACTCCCCCCTGGTCTATGGCAGCTGCAGGGTTGGAGAGGTGGATGCCAGATCTGTTATCCGTGGAAGTGGAGTTCTTGGGGTGCCGCGGGGAAATGAATTTCCTGAGGCGCCCGTGGGAAGATAGGGTGATGCGGGAAGCTTTATTATGATGTAAAATTAAGGGGGTTCCCCTCCAAGTCCCATCTCTGTCCATGTCGCCATGGAAGAAGGCCAGGCTTGTCTTCAGCAGGGCCAGGATTAAGGCCACTGCCCAGAATTTCTGCTCCATAATAAAGTCCAGTGCAGTCCAGCATCTGGCTAGCTTCGTGTGTGTGCCCAGCCGCAGTCCATTGTGTGTGGGGTCTGCGTGGCTGTGGGTCATATGGCTGCTGAAGGCCCCATGGCAGCAAGTGCAGGTCACGGAGCAAGAGGTGTAAGGGGGAACTCTGGTCTAGGGATTTCACCCTTCCAAGATTCTGCTGGCAGTGGCTCCACCCTACTAGCCAGTGAACTTTTCTAGACTGACAGGTAAGCACCTCCCCTACATCATCTGACTTCACTGTGCATGCGCCCATCTCGCCCTTCCCCAGTGATCGGCAGGGAATGGACCCCTGGTTCCCTGGGGAGCGTGAAGCTGTAGCTTTCTGGGGAAGCTGCCCCATAACCATGCTTATAGTTCCTGGCCTCCCCTTTGCTGTCTGCCTATTATTAATATTAACACTAATTATGATGATAACAGATCACCGGGCAGTCCTGATTCACCTCAGCCAATCAGATTAATTTCATCCCCTGGGCAGAGACTGGTTCAGAAATGGGCTTATGACCAATTTGTCTCCCTGAGATTCAGGGGAAGGTTACTGGAGCAAAGCCACCGGCAAAGCTAGTTTCTGTCCTCAGTTGGTGTAAACAAAGAAACAACACATTGCGGACGGATCACAAGAATTCTCGTGTTTTTTGTTCTAAGGTTTATGGCCAATTGTGATATTAAAAAGATATTAGCTTGCCCTAACTAGTTTGGCTCAGTGGATAGAGCGTTGCCCTGCAGACTGAAGGGTCCCAGTTCGATTCCGGTCAAGGGCATGTACCTTGGTTGCGGGCACATACCCGGTAGGGAGTGTGCAGGAGGCAGCTGATCGATGTTTCTCTCTCGTCGATGTTTCTAACTCTCTATCCCTCTCCCTTCCTCTCTGTAAAAAATCAATAAAATATATTTTTTAAAAATAAATAAAATAAAAAGATATTAGCTTGTAAGAACATGTAATAAATAACTTCAAAATGCAATGGGTATTTAATTTTAAAACGTCTTTAACATTTATGTAAAACATTTTTTGTACTCGTTCAATAGAAACTTATCTGGCCACTGGGTAAAGCTAGCAAGAAAACTACTGGTCCGCAATGTATTCATTACTCCTGCCTGTCACCCTGTGACCCTGGGGAGAGCCCCATTAGAATGGAGCCCACACTGTGGACAGTGGTGTAGAGTCAGGAAGAACCTGGGTCCCTGAGGACATCACTGAGAGGCTGGTATGTACACCTCATGATCTATAGACTCACAGGTAGATGTTTCCTTATTGTTGAAGCTGGTGTGGTTGGACTTTCTGTTGCACTGTAAGCATCCTAACTTCTCTGGTTATTGTACCCATTTTAGAGATGAGGAAATCGATATCCACAGGGATTAAGTAACTCACCCAAGGTTGTACAGCTAGTGTGGCAGAGCTGGGCTTGGAACCAAGGTCTGACTCTTGGCTCCACACCCTGCAATTAATCTTGCCTTTTCAGTGGGATAGCTGATTCATGTAATGCAAAGGTTACGAGAACAGCTCAGACATGCTGCACTTACTCAGAAACTTGTCTTTGACTTTTCGTGCTTCCTCACTGAGTTCAGAGCTGGGCCATTTCCTGCGTGACAGGCATCTCCAGAACATCAAAAGACTTTAGCAAATCACAGTGATGCCAAACCAGGCAGATGTATTGCCAGTGTTCAGGGTGACACGGGTGCTTTCCTTTTGTTTTTTCTAAAATAGGCGGTAACGATGACAGATTATAAAACAAATACATACTGGGTGGTGGCTTCCAGTTTTCTCTTATCAATCTTGACAAATGTCCCTACTGGTGGGAAGGGTGGGGGCGGAGCACGGGCACCAAATCCTCAATGGATTCTCATACTGTGGGTAAGAGGATTGTGGATGCAGCAATATAATTAACAAAAGTCTAAGGCCTTTTTCTGGAGCAGCTTACAATCTTAGAATTGGACGGGGTTGGGAGGGTAGCGGGTCTAGGCTCCCTCCCGTGGTCAGCAGGGAAGGTGCTCTTCTCCATTCTCCCTGCTAGGAAGTTCCTGATATGGCACTGACTTCACACTGACATTTCGTTATAAACCAAGTCACTGTTCTTCAGGTCAGAATGGAGAACAGCTTGTTAAAAGATAAGTGGTGACAAATCATCTTTGTTTCTGTGTTCTACTCTCAAGAGTAATCTATAACCCCAGCAGGAGGACCAACCCACACCCCTTTTCGCCCTCACTAACTTCGGGTAGAAACAGAGCACACATCCTGCTGTTGCCCAAGAGAAAGACAAGGGGTAACGTCAAGGTTTTGTGCAGCTAAAAGGTGACCTTTGAGAGGGAAGGGTGGCTTTGTTTTAAAGTTATTTTTGTCTCAAAAGCACACACGTGTTTAGTGTTGAGTCCAAAACTACTCCTAAACTAATGTTGAAACCCAGCAGCCTCCTACCATCCCCTCCCCATCTTTACATATTGTTCTCCAGAGGCAAACACCTCCAGATCTTCTAGCCATTTCTTCTGATGTTCATAGTTATATTTCTAATCATGTGTGAATATTGTTTCTGCTTGATTTTTAATTTTTTTTTTTAGATATTTAGTTCTTTTCTACTGCAGAAAATGAGGATTTGGCATGGTTATACCTTCCTTTCCCTCTCCTGGGCCAGTCCCACCAACCACCTCTAATTACACACGAGTGTGTACACCAAGCATGTCAAATTCAAAGGCTAACACGTGGGCCAAATAAATGAGGCATGCGGCCCTCGGGCCACAAGTTTGACATGTTTGGTGTCTACTCTCTCTCTCTCCTGTCTTCCCAATGGAGTTATGTCAGTTGAGTCAACATTGAGTATTTACATCTTTATGATGATGAGAAGCTTGTTCACAGCTGAGCCACTCAAAGAAATCCAAAATGAAGAAGGCATCCCTTGACCTCAGTTGAGAGAATTGGGGAGTAGGGGGCCAGCCTGGAGGTGCCAGAGTGCTCCATACCATACACCTGAGGCTTCGGGAAAGTACCGCTGGGGGCCATTGTCCTGTGTCTGCACAGGCTGAGGCAAGACAAACTCGTGAGGTGGCAGGGGAGGTTCTCCTTCCTAAGGAGGGTGGCAGTGTGGGGATTTGGACAGAGGCCAGATGCAGAGATGAAAGGAAGGGTGAACCCAAGGCAGGGAACAAAGCCATGGATCAGCCTCCACCCACTGGAAACTGTTCTGAGGAGTCTGACTTGTTTTCTTTTCCCTTGGACTCTGAAATGTTCACACTGAGCACCCCGTCGAAATGCTTTTCTCCGTTGGGGCAGTTCTCTCAGGTATCCACAGCCCTCCCGTGATTCACAAACCACCTTGTCTTGGTTATGAATTGATTATGGTTGTAGGGTGGGCAAGGGACGAGGCAGGAAGTGAAGCCCCACATCACCAGTTTTCTCCAGAATGTTCTCTGAGAGAGACCATCCCATCACCTCCCCATTTGCCTGCTGCTCCTCCCCGGGCAAGGCTGGGTCCCAGTGTGGAGTCCAGCTGGTCACAGGGACTCTGGGGATGCCACTGCCTGCGGGCAAAGGAAGGCCATTGTTCATCCTCAGAAAAAAAATCAAGCTGATTTTTTGGGTGTTTTTTTTAATTTTATTTTTTAAATATATTTTTTATTGTTGATAGTTTGTTTGTCTCTTGTTATAGCCTGTGTTTTATTTTTTTAAATATGTTTTTTATTGTTGATAGTATTACAGGTGACTCCCATTTTCCCTCCCTTTATCTCCTTCCTCCCAGCCCCTATCCACCCCCCAGGTCTTCACCACCTTATTGCCCGTGTCCATGGGCTATGCATATCTCTATATATAAAAGCCTAAGCAACCGTTACAACTGGTTGACTGCGCGACCAGTCGACTGGTTGCTATGATGCGTACTGTCCCCTGGTGGTCAGTGCGCTCCCGCTGTGCTCACGGCTGGCGAGCACACCTGTGGAGGTGGGAGCCTCTCCTGCCTCCACAGCAGTGCTATCAAGCGAGCAGGCGCAGCAGGGCCAGGATGAGTGGGAGCAGCGCGTTACCTGGCCCACCTTGGCTTGGGCTCCTCCCCTGCCACCTGCTGCTTCTTGCACTGCTACATCCGTTGGGGGGATGTCGGACTGCCGGTTTCAGCCCAATCCTGCAGGCCAGGAAGTCCGACATCCCCCGAGGGGTCCTGGATTGCGAGAGGGCACAGGGCAGGCTGAGGGGCCTCTAGTAAGTATGTAAGTTCTTTGGTTTATCTCTTCTCGTTCCCCCAACCCCACATTGAGGTATGTCAGTCTGTTCCATGCCTCCCTGCTTCGGGTCTTATTTTGTTGGTCAATTCATTTTGTTCATTAGATTCCACAAATAAGGGAGTTCATGTGATATTTGTCTTTCTGATTTCATTTTTAAAATAAGTGCTGCTACTCTCCCAAGGATTAGGAATTAAAACTGAATGAAGTTTCTCAAATTTGTACCAAATACTGTACAATGCAACCACTCTTTAAGTTCCCACTGCTGACACCTCCCCGCGCGTGTTTATATAGTGAGAGAGAGTCTGTGCGTCTATCACTTTTACTTCTGCCCAAAGAAATCCTCGATATTGTTACTGAGTTTTCAGTTCACAGTCCCTTGATGAAGAAATATAAGCCTATCGGGGTTTAATTATAAATTCTATTCCCAGCCTTCCTCTCTAGAGAGGAACAGGGCCCAGGCAAACCTCACTGCCTTTTTTTTTTTCCTTCTATTAATGGAAATGTTCAAATTACCTAAAACAAATGAACGAAAAAGCCCCAGCGCCTGAGCGTCCCTTCACGCTTTCAAATGTTCAGCTTCTGTCTCTAATCAGGGCCAGTCCTCGCCTCAGACACTCTCATGGTTACTCTTCTGAGCACCTTTGTTTGAATGGTTCCCTTTTAGCTGCTTTCTCTCTCTCTTTTTTTTTTTTTGTGGGTCTATAAACTTTTGAAGATTCAGTTATGCAAAGGAGGTTGGTTACTGTCTTCAAAGGAGGGGAAAGCCCGAGACGGGTGTGAAAGAAGCCGTTGGCACCAGAGGGGCTGTTTCCTGAGCAAGCTGCCCTTCCCCTGGTCCTCATTAGAGATTAATATGCCTCCACCTGGTCACGATCTCTCTGTCAGGTTGGCAGCTTGTCCCTTGCAATGAATCGGCTCCACCAAAGCTCAGCTAGCGGCAGAGGTGACCAAAGAGTCGCTTTTCGCTGCAAGTTTAGGCCACGTGATAGAGCTAGCAATGGGACTTTGTAGCCTGCAGCAGGGCTTTGACGAACATTGCAAAATCTGATCTTTAGAACAGCTGTGTGGAGATAAGAATAGTAGCAGACGGCTTACTCTGTGTCAGGTCCTGGTTCACCAGCCTTACTTGTGCTAACCCATCTGCTTCACACAACGCGTCCTCTGAAGTCGGTATTGTCCTCTCTTATTCCCTCAGATAAGGAAACTGAGGTCACATGGCTCATAAGCGGCTGAGCTGGGATTTGAACCCAGGGACAAGGGTTTATGCTATGCCGTTCCCTCCCCACCCAGGGGGTGGTCATCCTGCCCATTTTACAGTTAGGGAGACGGGGATCCACAGCCTATCTCATAGACCTCACATGAGGGGGCAGAAAGGAGAATTAAAACTCGGGTGTCTACTTCCAGTCCTGCACGTTGCACCGCCTCCCTCCGCTGCCCTCCGTACCCAGGCACACGGGGATGAGTGGTCTCTCCTCTGGCGGGCCAGGACGCGGGGGCACTCACCTCAGGCACAAAAATGAAGGGGTCTCCAAAAAACTCAGTAATCAAAGTAAATAACAGACATGAGATGTTTTTAAAAATGAAATTAATACAAAATCCATAATGATCAAGATGCTGAAAATTTAACTAAAGACGGGCTCAGTCCCGTCCCAGATTCCTTTTCTAGCCCTTTCCCCAATTCTGGGCATTATTTTTTTAAATATATTTTTATTGATTTCAGAGAAGAAGGGAGAGGGATAGAGAAATAGAAACATCAGTGATGAGAGAGAATCATTGATTAGCTGCCTCCTGCATCCCCCACACTGGGGATTAAGCCCGCAACCCGGGCATGTGCCCTGACCAGGAATCAAACCGTGACTCCTGGTTCATAGGTTGACACTCAACCACTGAGCCACACCGGCTGGGCTCTGGTCATTCTTATTGACTCTAATTCCTTCAAGCCTTGCTCTTGAAGAACTAATGGAAAATCTTAGGATACCACTAATTTATTCCAAAGGTATTTATTTATTTACTTACTTTTATATTGAATTTATTGGGGTGACATCAGCTAATAAAACCATACAGGTTTCAAGTGTACAACTCAACAAAACATCATCTGCACACCCAAGGGTGTTTACATTTAGTACCTCGGGTGTGACGGAATTCTACTCCATGAGAATTGCCAGAATTGGGGAAATGGCTTGAAAAGGACTTGAGGTGGGACTGAGGCTGTCTTTACTTAACTGTTTGACATCTCATTTCATCATGGATTTTTATATTAATTTTAATTTTTTTAAATATTATTTATTTTGATTAATGAGTATTTTGGCAAACTTTGACATTCTATTCACATTTAATATAAATGGAGACCAGCAAAGATTGAACCATTTTCAAAATCAGAGGAATGACCCCAATGCGAAGGTTCAGATGGAGTGACAGGAAGGTAGCAGGACCCCTGGGATAGGTACCTAAGGTTGGGGCACCCGCCCTGGCTCTGGCAGGCTCCTTCCTCCCATGACAAGTCTGGGAGATGATAGGTCAGTGTCTCTGAGAAGTTCAATAAGTTGCCCAAGGCCAAACAGCTAGCACATGGTGAGCCAGGATCGGAACCTGATTCTTCTCTTCATGGGAAAGCCCTGGGCAAAGGTCTCTTTCTGGGGTGAGTCAGGAGTAAGCAGGAAAGAGCATGGAGGTGGTGGGTAGAATACTCAGTATGTGTACTGAAATGCCACGTTATGGCTTTTAAATACAGAGAAAACCCAAAAGAAACAAGTAAGTACTTTAGCAGTAAATAATACATAAGATAATTTTGGATCAATATCTTAGTTTTTTCAACCTTGTTGAGCTATCATGGAAGGATGTAAACTGCACATTTGCAGGTGTAAAATTTGGTCAGTTTTGGCACACGTACACACCTGTGGAGTCATTCCCACATCAAGACAACATTGTTATCACCCCCAGAAGTTTCCCTGTGCCCTCCACCCACCGCTGTCTCCAGGCGACCCTGGTCTGCTTTGTGTCACTGTGGATTAGTTTATATTCTCTAGTATTTTATATAAGATGGATTCATACAGTACGAGTCCCTTTTGCTTGACTTCTTTCACTCAGCATATTGTTTTGAGATTTATCCATACTGTTGCATGTACCACCAGTTCATTCCATTTTACTGCAGAATACTATTCCATTGTATGAATATATGACAATGTATTTATCCATTCCCCTGCTGATGTTTGTTTTCAATACCTTAATTTTTTTACAAAAATGTACATAAATAGTAGATTTTTAGATACTTGATCCTGCTTGAGAATGACGTGTTCTTCCTGAACTCTTAAATAGCCTGATATGGCAGGGGTAATGATGTGTTCCCCTAACCCTGCTTCATATTCTTCCTGCCCAGAAACCAGAAAATACACTTGTCTGTCCCTTTGCGCACAGATGGGGCCCTCTGGCTAGTTGTGGCCAATACAGTATGAGCAGAGGAGATGAGCCTTACTGCCCAGTGGAGGCAGCAAGAAGCCCCTGTGCAGTTCTCCACTTTCTCTTCCCACTGGGCAGGGGGAGTGGAGGCTTCAATTCGCTGGCAGAACTATTGGATGGATCCAGGTGGGGCCGCTGAGTCACCAGGTGGAAGAAGCTGCCTTGGAGAGACACTCGACTTACAGTGGACTTCGTGTCCGTGAGAAATAACCTCTTGTGTGATGTGGGCTTGTTTGTTACTGCAGCATAAGCCTAGCCTTTCCTGACCAACACACTTGAGCTAAAGTTCAGCTTCACACTTTAAGTAAAGCATCATCCTCTCTTTATAGATACAAGGAGGTGTGGCCATGGCTAAGGCTGTATGGAGTCCAAATTACTAAGATTTTTACTATTTAGAAGCATCTGAGAAATCAACTAATATTGTACTAATATTAGACCACTTTCCCCTTTGGTGCACAAGAAAGAAATGTAAGAGGAGCATGGAGGGAAGCAATAAAAAAGGAGAAAACATTTATTCCTCATTATCATGTACCAGCAATTCACCTACGTTAGCTTATTTGTCACAACTCTGAGGAGATATTTATAGTCTCATTTTTACAACTGAAACACAGAGATTCCCAAGGATACACTGCTGACAGGAGGCAGTTTAGGAGTTAAAATCTAGGTCAGCCTAACCCCCAACTGCCTAACTGCTGTCCCATCAGGTTGGGGAGTGCAGGAAGATGTGAGAAACACAGCCCCTACCCAGCCACTGCCACCCCTCGCTGCATGCTCAAGCCAGGTAGCAACAGGTAGAAGGTGGGCCCTTGGGCAGAAACAATCCACAATGCAATGGACAGTTGATCTTGGCACATGACTAAAGCCCACCCAGCTCAGGACAAGCTAACACAGCCAGGTGAAGGGCAGGTGGCAGACAGAGTAGAGCCTGGAGTCAGGTTTCTTGGTCTGCAACCGAAGGCAAAGTCAGTGAACCTTTTCAAGCCTTGATTGCCCCAGTGTAAAGTAGGGATGATCTATCCAAGCAGATGAAAAACCTGATGTGGCATGTCAATGAGGGCTTGTCCCAGTCTCTCTTGACACACCCCCAGGTGACATTTAAGGCACAGCCATGTGGGCCCTGTGGTGTGGATAAGATAGACATGACAGATGGTCTCCTGGCTCCCCTCAAAAGCCATATTGGCACGATGCTCTGTTCAATATCTTTTCCTGTTAATCCTCCCCCGAGGATATTTTTCCATTGATTTTTAGAGAGAGTGGAAGGGACAGGGAGAGACACAGAGAGAGCAACATCTATGTGAGAGAGACACATCGATTGGTTGCCTCCCGCATGTGCCCTGACCGGGGCTGGGGATCGAACCTGCAACCGAGGTGTGTGCCCTTGACTGGAATCAAACCTGTGACCTTTCAGGCCTGGGGCCGACACTCTAATCCCTGAGCCAAACCAGCTAGGACTGACTGTTCGATATCTTTTTAAGGATGCCTTGTGCAAACCTCAGGTCTCCAACTGTTATTGCTAAGAAAATGCTTGTGAGAAATCTACAGGCTCAAGACTCTCCGAGACTGAGAGCTACTTCATCCCAACTCATCCTCTAAAGAGTTTTTGTCTTCTGATTAGACTTCTGTCTCAAAGAATTCCGGAGTGGTAGCTGGGCCAGGGAGCGGAGGCCCTCCCATCCCAGGAGGACTTGCCCATTTCTGCAGAAGAGGCACCTTTCCAGGTGGAAGGGAGCATTCTGTCTGTCCGCCAGAGGCCCCAACTCCTCTGCTCTGGGGGAGTCCCAGCCCAGGGTAGGGGAGCTGAGCTAAGTCTATTACAATTAGCAATGAAATATCTGCAGTTATGGGCATTTAGCTGTAGCCACATTACAGAACATTAAATATATGAAACTGCTACTTTTGTAGGTAAAACCTACTATATTTTATCGCTTGACATATTCCAGGAAAGAGCATGGTCTCTCCCTAATTGTGGATGTTCCTTTCCCTGTTCTTCCTTGTTTGTTTATTTGGTTTTTATCAAGCCTTGCATATGAGCAAGAAGATAGATGCAATAAAAATGCATACTTTAAGTGAAGTTTCATCCTCTTAAATAAATAAACGACTTTTTTGCATATTAGATATATTGAACTCTGCTAAAAGCTAGGGAGTAGGAAAAGTTATGCAACCATAGCACTGGCTTTTTTTCAGGGAGAAAAGACAGAAAAAGAAGATGGTTGGGTTGTTTATATTAAATAATCCGAAAAAAATTGTGAGACACTAAAATTAAGCATCACCTCCTCCCCCCAAAACAGACTCAACTCTGAACTATCTGTATATTAGAACTAAAGATATTTAATTATACAATGAAGGTAATAGTCTTTGGATTTTATTATTGGGTATTAGACCCCCATGGAAACAATCATTGGATAGCAATAAATGCATTGAAGCATAAAATACTTTACTAAGGATGTGATTATTCAAGTGTGGTTTCTAAAGATTCCTGAACCTTTAACTCCATTCTCCATGATGCTTCTAAGCTATGCATGTAGTTAGCATATGCACATACTTAATAACAAATTACTGCATCTCTTCTATACTTGGGCCCTTGGCTATGACCATATAATTAGATCCCTGGGTCCTTTAAAGGAAAGGCTCTTCATATAAATAGAGATAAAGCAATACAAGTGCATCTGGGGGCCTGCTGGTGTATTTCACATCCACATGCCCACCCTGATACCCATAGGCCTTTGAGGGATACTGGTGTTGATGATGAGGCAATGACGGGGTTCACCCAGCTGCGCTGCAAGTCAGCAGAAAGGGATTTTTAGTATAAATGGATGACATTTCACGGAACTCTGAGGTGAAATAAATAGCAGGGTAATTTTATATGAGCTGCTGTAAAAGCCCTGGTCACAAACTCCTGGGGTACAGAAAAGCGTGTTTAGGCCTAGACTCCATCACTAGATAGAGACGAAGGGAGAAAGAGAAATTCGGTGGAATCTTTAGCTGACAGCAAGCCATAGGAAGCGAAGCTCGCAGTTACCTGGTATAAATACACATCCATGAAATTTGCAAGCTTGTGGCTGATCAGGCACCTGTCGGAGTAGAAGCAGGGAAGTGGCCTCGGGCCCCCAGCAATGGTGCTGTCACTCCTGGGCCCACTTCATCCCGCTTCTGAACTTCTGTTCCCTCTCCCTTCTCTTTCCTTCCTTTGTTCCCACCCCCAGACAAGTTTTCAATCATTTAAAAGCCCATGTCTATTCTCAGTGAGTTCCACCAGGCAAGCCTCAAATCTGACCTTCAAAGTTCCATAGCTAAGTAAATACTTTCTATTTTAAAACTTTTTAAATAGTAAAGCACTAGCATGCCCTCCCCCTAGAATGAACAAACAAATGTTAACATTTTTGTCATAAAAAAAAAAAGCAGCCCTAGCCAGTTTGGCTCAGTGGATAGAGCGTCGGCCCATGGACTGAAGGATCCCAGGTCCAATTGTGGTCAAAGGCATGTACCTCCTTGGTCAGGGCTCCTGTGGAGGCAGCCAATCGATGTGTTTCTCTCACGTCAATATTTCTCTCTGTGTCTCTCCCCCTCTCTTCCACTCTCTCTAAAAATCAATGGGAAAATACCCTCGGGTGAGGAGTAACAAAAACAAAGCAAAACATAAAACAGAAGCCACACCGCAGATGAAACGCGGGCCTCCCAGCCCTGCCTCCCAGGCATGCATGCCCGGGTCTTCTAGCTGTTTCACGCGTTCAGTGCACGGATCTGTGCACGGTATTGCTGTGTCATCACCTTCCCAGAGCATGCCGCCTTCGGTTCCCTGGCTGTTTCCACCCGGCACTGCGCCTGAGCCACGTGAGCAGACTTCCTTCATTCCTGGAACTGCCCTGCCGTGTTTCGCCCTGCGAACATTCCTCCGCGTGTTTATTCCCAGTTTGTTTTCGATCCGTTGCTATTTCTATTTCCAACAGCGCTGTGACTTCAGGGCGTACACGTGGCCTCGGCTTTTCTGGGGATTGCCAAATCGCTCTGCAGAGGGGCCATGTGGATTTACACTCCCACTGGCGGTGTGCGCGTCCGTCTGCTGGCTTCTCATCCTCTCCCTCAGTTTTGTCAGACTTTTTGATTTCTGCTCATTGGGGAGCTCTTCGTGGTTTTAACTTTCATTTCCCTGAGGATTAGAAAGGTTAGCACATGCTCAACGAGGGATGCTAGCCACCCAGATGTCCTCTCATGGGCACTGTCTGTCCCTGTCCTTTGATATGCGTCCATTGGGCTGTTAGCCTTTTTCTTATTCATTAATTATTCTTTGCACATTCTGAATATAGCCCTTCATCTGTTTTATTTGTTGCATATAATCTTTCATCGGTTTTATTTGTTGCAAATATTTTCTCCTAGCCTGCCATCAGTCTTCGAACACTTTTATAACGTTGCTATAGGACAGATGTTTTTCATTTTGGTGAGCGCAGATGTATCCACTTTTTGAGTTCTGCTTTTTGTGTCATCTCTAAGAAATCCTTGCCTGCCCTTAAGGTCATACAAATCTTTTAAAGTTTTGTTTTTCACATATAGGTGTTCAGTTCCATTTGGATGCATGAGGTGAAATTCTAATTTTATTTTTTCCATTTCTATTTTTTCCCCATTGGGATAGGCAGCTGTCCCAATATCCCTGAATTGTAGGGCCATTGCTATCACACCCCCAAAACCCAAAATGTCTAGGGTGGTCTCTGGGCTCTTTATTCAGAACCATTTTTTTTAATCCTCTTCCTACCTTTTCTACCCAGTTCATCTGCATAAGTTTATGAAGTTTATTTTACTTAATTGAAATTTACATAGAAAGTTGTAAGTAATTTTTCTGGCTTAAGGAAAGAGCACTGATGGAACTTCTTTTTGGATGGAGTTTGGTAAACGTTAAATAAAACAAAGAATTAGATTAGGAGGGTTGGGGGTAGGAGAAAAGAATTCAAGTTGCTGAGCACCCGATATTGTTCTCAAATGATCATGTTTAATAGCTGAATGAAGCAAAGAACAAAATAATACCCGGGTGAGAATCAATAACAACAACAAAAAAGCATTGCAAGTCTGGGCTTAGCTTATGAACTCATTTCATCTTCCCAATAGCACTTTGAAATACGTTTTATCTCCTACTGGCTTTATAGATGAGTCAATGGGAGACTCAGAGTTCTGTTACTTGCTCCAAGTGACAGAGTGAGTGAAGTGAGCAGCAGGATGGGGACAGACACTGTAGCCTGTCTCCAAACACCTTGGCCTCTCCACTCGGCCACAAACACTAAAGAACATGCCCGGGACCAGGCCGCTCAGCTGGGAGAGGTCGCTTCACCCCGTGCCCACAGCCATCTGAGCCCAGGGATGGAACCAGATCAGACCTTTCACTGAGCATCTGTTACTCGGTACCAGGCAATTTACACACATGACCTCATTACCTTTGTTGACCTTTAGCAAATATTTCTCCAGCAAAATGGCTTTATTTGGGAACTACAAAGGACTGCAATTTGGGCCCTGGCAGGGTGGCTCAGTGGTAGAGCTTCCGCCAGGGCACCGAAGAGTCGTGGGTTTGATTCCCAATCCGAACAGGTGTGGGAGGCAACCAAACGATGTGTCTCTCTCACATCAATATTCCTTTCTCACTCCCCCTCCGCCCCTTCCAAAATCATGGGGGGAAATATCCCCAGGTGAGGATTAACAACAATAACAAAAAAGAATTGCAGTTTGGGACAGGCCGTCTAATGGTGAACCAAGTCCAAAGAAACAAGGGCGAGGAATACTCTTTCATTGACTTGGGAGGGGCTGTTGTAAAGGAAGAGTCCATTGGAGGACAGTGAAAGTCTGAAGTATAGTGGCTTCTCATTGGTTGAGTATGGCGGTCTCCCATTGGCTGAGCTGTTCCAGAGGGATCTTCCTCCCACTGAGGTAGTAATAGAGTATCACTTCCCGTTGGAGATACCTGTCTTACTCTTGGGGTCAGTAGTGTGCTTTTAGGGAAATGTTAACGGACCTCTCTTCTAGTCTCCCGATTCCATTTTAAATAAGGCTTCTGTTTATTAATTTTCAAACCTTACACCAATCCTGCAAAGTAGGAATTATTGTTCTGCAATTGCGGATGAGAAGTCTGAGCTGCAGAGAGAGTAAGCATTTTCCTAAAGTCACTCTGCTACTAAGAGGGAGCACCAGGGTAGCAGGTATGCCTTCACGTACATTTGATTTAAAAAAAAGGCTTCTGCCCTGGTCAGTTAGCTCAGTTGGTTAGAGTGTTATCCTGATACCCACAAGGTTGTGGGTTCAGTCCCCAGTTGGGGCACATACAAGAATCAACCAATGAATGCATAAATAAGTGGCATAACAAATCTCTCTCTCTCTCTCTCTCTCTCTCTCTTTCTCTCTCTGTCTTTGTCTCTCTCCCCACCCCCCACCCCCCTCTCTCTAAAAAAAAAAAAAAAGAAGAAGAAAAATCAATATTTTTTAAAGGAAGCATAAATTAAAAAATAAAAGAGGGCTCCTACCCTTTCCCCTGCCCTGGGTGGACAAGCCGGCTGTACCAGGCTTGGCGGACAGAGTGCAGCTGGATCTCGGTCCCCAGAGCCCCTCCGCCAGATGCCCTTGTGTAACCACAGCCTGCAGACTGGAACAGGGAGGCCCTGGTAGGTTGACCTTAAGTTGGCCAGACTCCAAACACTTGTTCTATTTCTCCACATCCCATTGTTTCAGAGAGCACCTCACAAACTCTTCTGGTTCCAGACTCTTTGGCTAAAACAAAGGACTCCAAAGGCCAACCCACTTCAGCCTCCCAGTGGAACAGCAACTAGGTAGCAGCAGGGAATTATTTCGGTAATTTGTTCATCTGTAGTTGTGGTCAACTCATATTTGAACCACAGTGCATACTGGGTCATAAAATCTATTTATTAAGGAAAAAAGTAAGTCAAAGTCATGATGCCAGGTATTGTTGTAGCCAGACTTTGTAGAAGAGACGAAGTAGAGTTCTCTGCATTCTCCAGTATGATGCTAATTCATTATTAATATGATGCTAATATATTATTAGTAAGTGCTTGTGAGAGGTAAATAAAAGTGGGAGTCATTGAAAGGGTTGCATTTTGGGATTAGCTCACAGCCACTAGAGACCTCATTTTGAGAACCACTTCCTGAAACAAAAGTTAGACTACATTGGGTTTCTCCAAATTCCCAATAGAAATCCTAGTTTGGGAATATTCCGGAGCATTTGTTACCGACTGCATGCCTGAGGAGTTCCCCATTCTTTCTAGATGTGCACAATTCTCAGAACCGTGTCCACATGACAGTGGCTTATCTAGGCCCCAAACGGCAGACACGTCTGCAGGGACAGCAGCACCTTCACACATCCAGAAAGAGAGCATCCAAATGGAGACCTGGAAAGGCCTTTGAGGACCGGATTCAAATGATCCTAGAAGGAAGGATAAAACGGTGGTTATAACTGTATCAGGAATATGGTAAGCCATGAGGAGTGGTGACAAATGACCTTATTGAAGTTCTAGGAAAAAAAAATGGATTCCACATGTCCTAAATCCAGATACTGTTCTCCAAAGACCATGTTTAATAGCTGAATGAAGCAGAGAACAAAATAATGCCCATCAGGGGGAAATAGAGGCGCTGCGACCGATCACTGCTGACTCTACATTTACGACTTCCTGCCCAGGCAGCTGTTGGCTCCCAAGACTCTTGTTCCCGCATTTGCTCTTTACCTGGCCTCATGTCGGCCTCCTAAGCTAATTTCTTCAGTTCAGTGCCTGTCCTTCAGGCGATCCTTTCATGAAAATGGCAGCAGAATGACACACTTTGCTTTACCCTTCTGGGCAAAGAGGACGACTTCCTTTGCTTCTGGAGAGGGGATCCTCCTCTGCTTTTCCTGGAGTCCCCACTGTGGCCCCCAGGAAAGCATGCCGCCCCTGCGCGTGGGAACGCGGCTGTGCCGGCCACCAGATTCGGTCCCCAAGGAGTCCTTGCTGTTTGGACTGAGGGCCACCGACATCCTTCTCGGGAACTAATGCCCTCTTTTGTGGCTCCCTGTTTGCTGCTGCTGGTTCTTCTCCGGTTGCCTTTTCTAACCCAGTCTGTGTCCCAGCTGTGATCCCAGCGACACCTCGACTGGATGGGACTTGGAGCTTGTGTCTTTTAGTCACTGGTGTGTTATTGATCAAGAGCATGCTGCCTGGCTAGTGTGGCTCAGTGGTTGAGCATCGACCTACGTATGAACCGGGTGGTCATGGTTTGATTCCCAGTCAGAGCACATGCCTGGGGCTGTGCAGGGGACAGCCAATCAATGATGCTCTCTCCCTCTCCCTTCTTCTCTGAAATCAATAAAAACTTTTTTTTTTTTTAAATAAGAGCATGGAGACCGCTTCCTTGGAAATGAACCCGATCTCATTTCATAGGCACGACCTTGCAGCCCTGTGCTAGTCTCATCTATAGTAACGCAACCCAAAGCTCTGAGCTGGCTTTTTAGAAAAGAACCCAGAATTGGTGCCCCCACAAGGAATGCTAACATTTGGCATTTGTCTTAGCCAGAACCAATGAGAACATATTTCTTCTTTTACTTTGACCCTGCCCCCCCCCCCCAAACCCCTGATCCCCCCAAGGTAAAAAAAAAAAAAAAAAAAGTGGAAACTAATTCATCTCGATGAATGTGGGCAACACACAGTTTTACTGTTTTGGCAAAAAAGAGATCCTCCCATTAAATAAGAAACAGGCCAAATAAGAAAATGATTTATCTGGCCAAGTCCTTGTGCCATAATTTTGTTGGCACGCCTTATCCGTCCAACATGGGATCATCAAATTTCAACATTGGAAGAGATTTGGAAAGTCTCACGGCCCAGCCTTCCAACAGGCTCTCGGGTGTCCCCCGTGCACGTGGCTCCGAAACCTGGCTGCACCCCAGCGGGACCCAAGGCACTTGTTCAAAATAAAAGTCGTTTGGTCTCCCTCCTGCGAGGCTCTGACTCCGTTGACCTGTTTAGTTTGAATAACACCCAGCTCGTCCTGATGTGGCCACCACAGAACACTGTTCCGGAACCACCGCCAGTGTCTGGGCACTCGGCCAATGTCAGGAGCCTTTGCTTGGTCGTCTGGCCCTCACTGCCGTCTGCTTGGGCAGCTCTGACGTGCAGAAGTTCGTCCTCAGTCTCAATAGAAATAGTTCTGCCCTGGCCGGTTTGGCTCCGTGGACTGAAGGGTCCCAGGTTCAGTTCTGGCCAAGGGCACACTCCTCAGTTGCAGGCTCCTCCCCGGCCCGGGCCCTAGTTGGGGCGTGTGTGTGCAGGAAGCAACCTATTGATTTGTTTCTCTCACATCAATATTTCTCTTTGTCTTTTCCTCTCTCTTCCACTCTCTCTAAAAACCAATGGAAAAATATCCTTGGATGGGGATTTTTAAAAAGTAAAAATATAAATAAACTAGAGGCCCGTTGCACGAAGAGATTCGTGCAATAGGCCTTCCCTTCTCCTGGCTGCGGGCACCGGTTTTCCTCCGGCACCCGGGACCCAAGCCTTCACTCTGGCCGGAGCCGCCTTCTGTCTTCCGTCTTCACTGCTCGGCTCGCCTTCAGTCTTAGCTCCGCCGCTTGGAGCCTATGTATGCAAATTAACTGCCATCTTTGTTGGCGGTTAATTTGCATATCGTGCTGATTAGCCAATGGGAGGCGTAGAGAAGGTACGGTAAATTACCCTGTTTGTCTATTATTAGATAGGATAAAAGAAATAGTTCTCCATAGAGCAGTGGTTCTCAACCTGTGGGTCGTGACCCCTTTGGGGGTCGAATGACCCTTTCACAGGGGTCGCCTAAGACCATCGGAAAACACATATATAATTACATATTGTTTTTGTGATTAATCACTATGCTTTAATTATGTTCAATTTGTAACAATGAAATTAGGGGTCACCACAACATGAGAAACTGTATTAAAGGGTCGCAGCATTAAGAAGGTTGAGAACCACTGCCTTAGAGTTTCTTCCCACGGACTCTACGTCCCCACCTTGGAGCTGCCTGGAGCCGTCTGCCCACCAGCAAGCCTCCAGCTGTGTGAGGATGGTGCCCGTGGGCCTGTCCTGGGAGCCCTCCAACTGCACACGTGGGGCAGCCCCCCGTGCTCCGTGGTCCTGACCTCCTCCCGGCAGGTTCCTCTCCTGAGGGTACACCTGCCTCTGAACTTGAGAATTCAGTAATCCCAAGTTCTAATCCAAGTTCCACTTCTCACTAGCTGAGGGGCGTGGCAGGGTATTTTTCCTCTGGGAACCTTCCCTCGGTCATCTGTGAAGTGCAGGAGACAGATGGCTGTGGGGACAGCCCAGAGCCGTCCCACAGAGGGTCTCCAAGGCAGCCCCCCCTGCTCCCTCCCTCC
>NW_005356674.1:12989430-12999317 GCF_000412655.1 Myotis brandtii
GCGGGAAATCGGTCCCTGGCCTGGTAGACGCTGGAAGACGACCAGGAGAGAGCACTGAGCTACGGCAGCAGGTGGGAAACTCCAGCCCGAGGCACCCAGGAAAGCCTGGGAGGTTTTGACTTAAAGTGCAGCTTTCTGGAAACATCCAAGGACTTACTCTGTGCAGCTCAATAGCTAAAGATAGAAACGCACCACTGGGGCTTTGCAAACAAAGGACGTTTGGATGTGAAAATAGATGGAATAAGGAGAGCCAGATGGGTCTTGAAAATACTGAAGTCTGACTCCAGCTCACGCTCCTGGGTTGGGTGGAGGAGAAACAGACAAACTCAAAGTAGCAAAAGCACTGACCCCCTCCTTCCCTTGGAAAGAATAATGTCAGTTCCTCTCTCCCACCTCCCCCGTTACACTGTCACCGTATACCAGACCCAAAATCCTTGGCTAAGGTGTCCAAGCAATTTGGCAGGCCCCTGAATTAAGGCCAAACATCTCATTAAGTCCCCTGAATATCAATGTGCCTGCCTTCGAGTGCCTTCGATTTAGACCATGTCATCTTGGTCTGCCACCAGCCCTCCATGCTGGCTGCCCCGTCTCCTTCAAACAGACCCTGAGCACACAGCCCACACCAGGGCCCCCTCCCACTCTGCCCCCGCGGTTGTTAATGCTTGAGTCTATACAACAGAAACTCTTTATCTTTGACTTTGCAGTGTCCTGGGGTGACGGTCATCTGAACCCCATCCCAATTTGGGGGGATTCTCCACTTACGTTTCTGAGCATTAGTAGAGCCTACCTCCCCATCACAGCAAAAAAACAAAAACAAAAACAAAAAAACGGGGCAGATTCTAGTTGCATGTGTTGCATTCATGCCCCAACCGTGAGTCTGTTGACCGTGGCTTGGTTTGCCAAATCAGATGCTGCCACTCAGGGCTGTGAATCTCAAGATGGGAGACAAAGAAGCAGAGAGAGGAGAACATCCTTTCAAAAAAAATCCCTCCTCTGCCTAAGTCACTAAGAGCCGGCTTCTGCTCCTTTCAAGGTCAAGGTGTTCAAGGTTGGTCTGGGAAGGCAGGCAGGGATGCGGTCCCAAGTCTGTGCTTGGGAATGCACACTGCTCCACTCCTCCCCTCAGAGCCCACTAGAGTCCCCAGCCACCCAGTTTTCCTGGGACTGAGGGGGTTTCCAGAGTGTGGGACTTCAGGGCTCAAACTGACCTCGCCTGACCCCTGTGGGCTTAGAAGCGTCTGGGTGTGTCGCTGAGTTGCAAGGAACTGAGAGTGTGTTCATACCAGTATGTCCTGGAGAAGAAAAGGATCCCAAGCATGCCCTCCCCAGAGAGAGCCTCCTGAGTCAAAGGCGCCCTGGGGCAAATGCTCTGATTTCATGGAATGACTCATTCCAGATATTTTGCCGTGAGCAGAGGTGGATTTACCAGGAAGCTACTGACGCGCGTAAGCCTCCGAGACCCTCGTTTGCCCTGGGAGGGGCCCAGCAATTATCCACAGGATCATGTGGTGTGTGGTTATTTGTTTAAGATTGGAACAAATTTATTTATTTCTATACAGAATTGGAGTTTGGGTTTCTCTCTGTGTTAAAGGGACATGAGTTCGTTTGCTTGTTTGTTGCAATGACAATTGACATTCAGTGTCAGCACAGTGGAGACAGTCGTGCACTTCACAGGGCGGTCGCCCTGATGTGTCAAGTACCCACCCGGCCCCATGCGTAGTTACTTCAATATTGCTGACTGTATTTCCTGTGCTGTACTTTACAGCTCTGTGATTATGCTGTAAGTACCAATTTGTCCGTCTTAATCCCTTCACTTTTTTTTTTTTTTACGTGTGTTATTTTTGGTTGGTCTGTTTTCCCTGCAATAGGTGAAGATGCCCATCCCTTTCCTTCCCATTTCCCCTCCTGTCAAGTGGTGGGTGTCGGAGTGTCCCGGGCCATTTTTGGAATGTCTGCTCAGGGGATGTTCGGCGTGCGGTACATTTCATGGGGGTGTCGTGGGATGTATTCATGGAGTCACGGTCACTCCTGGTCTCGTTAAGCCGTTGCTGGCTGAGCAGGTGTGGAAACTGCACACCCCCCAACGCAGGAGTGCTTCACCTGACACTGTACACCAGGTACCTCCTGTGCACACAGGAAGGGCTGCGTGAGCAAGCGCAGCATGATCCACGCCACCAAAGCCTGAGAGGCGGTTAAACGAAAGGATGGGGCCTGCTTTGAAAGGACAAGGGTGGATTCACCAGAGAGAGCGGGAGCCGGGCACCATTTCTGCACCAAGAGGCACTTTCGGGAGCAGATATATGCCTGTCTTTGATATTTTATTTTGGACTGGAAACTGCCCTCTTAGGAAAAACAGCAAGCTAGGGAGCTTGAGCGTATAATAGTTACTAGCTGCACGCGAGATAAAAGGTGAAGGAGGAGGGTACATCCTGAGGTCCTGGGCTTGTGATCTCGAAAGTCACGTTAGGAGAGGTGGGTGACCCCTGCCCTCCCCCCGCCCAAGATGAGATCATGCCTCCAGCACCGTGCCCAGTGCCCCCTGCGCCGGAGGGAAAACAGCACTTACCACATTTTTGCTGTGGGCTGCCTGGAAACTCCTCCAGGGCACGGTCTGACTGTGCTGTTTGTGTCAGCAGCACCTGGCGCAGCGCCTGGCCCCAAAGTCGGTGCTCAAGACGTGTTTGCTGCGTTTAATTAGAATGCCGCGCAGGATCTATGGCCACTGTGACCCCCAGCGTCCCGCTGCTTAGCAAAGGTTAGCAACAGTCAGGCGCTCTTCTAATGAAAGGCTCACGCAGGAAACCAGGAGGGGGTTCTGGCACCACCGGCCCCTTCCCTTCCAGGCCTGCCCGGGAATGTGGCTGGACCACTCCCTGCAGCCGAGGCTCAGGCTCTGTGGTCACAGGAAAGGCCAGGGAAGCAAGACGGGCTGTTCCCCTGTTCAGAAGCCAACAGAAGAGGGAGAAGTGTCATGGGAGGGCAAGCCCAAGAGGAAAAAGAAACAATTGCACTTACATGCAGTCGTGTGTGTCATCACATTTGTGCATTGAAGTAAAAATCTACCTAAAAATATAGTCACAAACCACTTTTCAAAAGCTTGTAGAATGCCCAGATGGTGTGGCTTGGTAATCGAGCCTGGACCCATGAACCAAGGGGTCACTGGTTTGATTCCAGGCAGGGCACATGCCTGGGTTGCAGGCTCAATCCCTGGTAGGCGGTGTTTCTCTCTCATCAATGTTTCTATCTCACTACCCCTCTCTCTAAAATCAATAAAGACATTAAAAAATTAAAAAATAAAAAAGCTTGTAGAGCAATGATCCTTACATGGGTAGGTGACACCCCAGTGCCAAGAACCCCTCCCAGGCACATGGCCCAGCTTAAAAACAATTTCGGCTTCAGCTGAGGACAGATTCTGTCACTCCTCCAGGTGGGACATTAGCGGTGAGGGTCAGAGGGTGGGGTCCAGGGCCGGGCACACCCCACTTGGCGCAAGAAGAGGGGTAGCATGGTGTCACCCTGGAAACAGAGAGTGGAGTGAACTGGCCTGGGGACACTCTGCCCCCAGGAGTATGTAAGAAGGCGCCTCGAGGGAAGTGGGAGGTTCTGTGGGGACGGTGGAGAGTATGCGGGACTCGGACCCCGGGAGCCTGCGGTGAGATGGCACCGCCAACGTTGAGGGCCCCCACTTGGGATACGTTCTCAGTGTTTGATGAAAGTCAACTTTATAGCTTTCTGGGCTTCCCTGGAGATTTTTATTGTTTCTTCTCTTTGTTTTTTCTTTTAACTCTTTATTTTTGAAATAATTTCAAATTTACAGAAAAGTCGCAAGAATGGTACCCAGATTCACCTGTTGTTCATATTTTGCCACATTTGCATCATCATTCTGAGTACATACGCATTTTTCCCGAATTATTTGAGAGGAAGTTGCAAACATCACGCTCCCTTTACCCCGAAATACTCCCGCAGGCACATCCTGAGAGCGTTTCACATAGCTGTGTTACAGTGATCGGAATTAGGAAATTTAACGAGGATGCACAGTATTGTAAAATACATACTTTCTACTCAGATTTTGCCAAGCGTCTCAGTATATCCTTCATCCTTAGCAGCACCATCCAGTGGAACTTCCCACAATGATCGAAAGGATGCTGAGCTCTTAAAATGGACCTGGTGTGACTAAGGAAGTCACTTTCTGATTTTATTTAATTTAAATGAATTTTTGTTTAAATAGCCGCCTTCCCCATGTGGCTCCTGGTTAACACGGGAGACAGTTCTATGGAACTCCCACCCCCTCATTTCCGTCTTCCTGGGGTTTAAATAAATACGTTGGAAACTCGGGCATGCGCCTGGAGAGGTCCTCTCTCTGAAGTCACAGACTGGGTTCGCCCGCCGAGGGGGGCTATCAGGTGTGTTTCCTTTAGCCAGCACTTGTTTTCTTAAAAAGAAATTGACAGAGGTACCTCCCTTTAAAAGCTGTGCCAATTGCACATAACATTTGGAGGGTCTGGCTCTTTATGAAACATCGAAAGGCCTTGCCAACACCCGCCACATCCTTGCCACAGGCCCTCCTCTTCCTACAAGGCCTGTGGGCTCCCAGCCCTCCCTGCCCGGCCCAGGCCTGCAGTCACCTCGCTGAGGTCCCATCTGTAGGCCCCAGTGCAGTCTTGCCTCGGGGACGAAGGCTCAGCCAGCCTGGCCTGGCAGAGATGCTGTCCCGGACCCCCCAGGAGCCGTGAGAAAAGAACTGCGTGGTGGCAGCGGGCATTCATGCAGGCTAAATTCCATGAATTCCCTGCTTTGTGGATTTTTCTCCATGGGAAAGGGTGAGAAATCATGGTTTGACACTGTGGGCAGGTAAGCGCCTCCTCTCTGAACTGCCATGAGGTGGTCTGAATTCTCCCCCAGAGATGCTGCTCAGAATCCTAGCTACTCTGAGCGTTAGCCTGAGGTGCTTGGATTCCTTCTGAAACGCAGGTCTGTGCTCTGGAGGGTGTGTGTGTGTGTGTGTGTGTGTGTGTGTGTCCATGGTTGAGCGTCGACCTATGAACCAGGAGGTCATGGTTCGATTCCCAGTCAGGGCACATGCTAGGGTTGTGGGCTCGGTCCCCAGTGTGGGGAGTACAGGAGGCAGCCAATCAATGATTCTCTCTCATCATTGATGTTCCTATCGCTCTCTCCTTCTCCCTTCCTCTCTGAAATCAATAAAAATATATTAAAAATTTTTTTCTTTTAAATCAGTTTCAGATTTATGGAATCATTGTGCTGATAGGACAAAGAATCCCCATCTCTCTGGAACCAGTATCCTCACTCAACATTTTACGTTCCCAAGATGCATGTGTTACAATTAACGATCCAATATTGATACGTTATTGACCAAAGTCTACACTTTATTCAGATTTCCTTCTTTCATTTTTACCTCATGTCCCTTTTCTTTCCCAGGATCCCATCCAGAAAACCACATTCCATTTAATCATCCTGTTTCCTCACGCTCTTCTTTGCTGAGACCGTTTCTCAGACCTTTGTTTTCGATGACCTTGCCGGTTTTGAGGAGCGTGACCAGGTATTCTGAGGAATGGCCCTCAGTGAGGAGGGGCTGCTGTTTTCCCCAGGAATAGCCTGAGCTTGTGTGTTTTGGGGATAAATACCGGAGCAGTAAAGTGCCTTTCCATCACCTCGTCATTGGGAGACCGGGCTTGAGGTAGTATTTGTCAGGTTTTTCCTCTGTAGAGTTACCTTCTCCCTTTTCTACACTCTTTGCTTTTTGGTTGTTGCTTTGTGGGTGTGTGTTTGTTTTTTTTAAAATATATTTTTATTGATTTCAGAGAGAAAGGAAGAGGGAGAGAGGGATAAAAACATCAATGATGAGAGAGAATCATTGATAGACTGCCTCCTGCACACCCCACACTGGGGATCAAGCCCGAAACCCGGGCATGTGCCCTGACCCGGAATCGAACCGTGACCTCCTGGTTCATAGGTCAGTGCTCAACCACTGAGCCACAGCGTCTGGGCCACACTCTGCTTTTGGGAAGGAAGTCACTGTGTGTAGCCCACACATAAGGAGTAGAAAGTTCAGCTCAGTACATTGAGAACAGAGTACTATGTCAAGTATATGGAATTCTTGCTCATGAGAGAATTGTCTGTCCTCCCCACTTTACTCATTTATACCAGCATGGACTCACGGGTATCTAGTTTATATTTTGGGTTATAATCCAGTACTACTTTACTTTGCTGCTCAGATTATTCCGTCTTTGGCTAAAGGCAGCTCTTTCTGTTGGCACCTGTGTCCCTTTGTTTTAGTTTTAGCACCTCCTTACTTTCTGGCATTTGAGATGGTCCAAGCTCATCTTGCATATTTCCTTCCGCCAGTCCTAGAATCGGCCATTTCTCCAAGGAGGTCTGCTTCCTTTTACTGGAGAATGGTATTAGAAACCAAGATGTGGACATGAGGGGTGTTGTTGCAACTGGGGTGTCTGCTTTAGGCCCACTCAACTGACAGCAAAGAAACATGTACACCAGTGTACAGAACACACCTCTAAATATGTAACTATCTGGCTAACCATGACTTCACACTGTTATTTCCAACTCTAGTCTATTACCCTATGGAATATGCTAGCTTCCCGTTCCCACAATAGCTCTCTCCACCCATCACTTATTTGTTTAATCGTTCCATGGCAGTATACATGCCCAGCAATGTCAGCATTGCTAACCCACACCCCACAGAAACAGCTCTATTAGCTGCAGGACAGTGCTTACGTACAGTTTCTCTTGCCTTGACTCTCACAGGCTCCACTCTCTTAGGTCAGCACTTTGCCCACACCCTTTCCGTGAGGGTTTTCATAGATTTGTAATCTGGTTTGTTTTGTCATATTCTGCATTTAGGATTTCCCAACTTCCCAAAAGAATGTGTTTTAGTTTGCAGAATACATTTGGTTTCACTCTTTGTGCTCTAGAAGTTCTGTGGGTTTTGACAAGTGCAGAGTGTCATACATTCACCACTATAGTACCATGCAGTATGGTTTCACTACCCTAAAAAATCCCCAGGGCTCCACCACTCAGCCCTCCTCCCCTCCCCCTGACCATCACGGATCTTATTACTGCCTCTATTTTTGCCTTTTCCAGAATGTCATATAATTGAAATCATACACTATGCAGTCTTTTGAGAATGGCTTCTTTCACTTAGCAATATGTGTTTAAGATGCATCCATGCCTTTTTGTGGCTTAATAGTTCATTTCTCTTAATAATATTCCATTGTATGGATGGACCACAATATGTACATCCGTTCACCTATTGAAGGACATCTTGGTTGTTTCCAGTTGTTGGCATTTGTGACTGTGGTGTCTATAAACATTCACCTGCAGGTTTTTATGTGGACATCAGTCTTCAGACGAGGTGGGTAAACACCTGCCAGCATGCCTGCTGGGTCCTCGGTGAGCCCATGGTGAGCTCTATAAGGAGCTGTCCCAGCCTTCCAACGTGGCTGCACCGAGTCATTCCCACCAGCAAGGAATGAAGTTCCTGTTGTTCCACATTCTCTCCAGCAATTTATAGAGGGGGGGGGGGGGGGCGGGGTAGCCATTCTAATAAATATTTAGTGATTACTCATTGTTTTAATTAGAGCAATTTTTTTCAAACGTGGCCACTCTGTGCCCAAAATGAGATGGCTTATGTTATTAAACTACAAGGAAATAGGATTTTTTTTCCCACTTTATTTACTGATTTTTAGAGGTGGGGGGGGGGGGGGAGAGGAGAGAGAGACATCGATTTGTTGTTCCACTCATTTATGCATTCATTGGTTGACTTTTCGTACCTGCCCTGACCAGGGATCAAACCCACAATCTCCACCTAACCAGCTTGGCTTGGTGCAGATTGAAGGGTCCCAGGTTCGATTCCGGTCAAGGGCATGTACCTTGGTTGCGGGCACATCCCCAGTGGGGAGTGTGCAGGAAGCAGCTGATCGATGTTTCTCTCTCATCGATGTTTCTGACTCTCTATCCCCTCTCCCTTCCTCTCTGTAAAAAATCAATAAAATATATTAAAAAAACAAAAAAACAACCCACAACCTTGGTGTATTGGGATGACTCTCTAACCAACTCAGCTACTCGGCCAGGGCTGAAATAGGGTATTTTTAAAAATCAGAAGACAAATGAAGTAAAATGAACAGAAAATTGGTATTACCAGATAATAGGAGTGGTCCACTGCATTGCTAAATGGAATGTAGCTTTATGTTACAAACACAATTTCTTGTATACCTGAGGAGCAAGCCTACAAGATGACTCGGAGGGGCAAAACTCTTCCTGGCTCCAAACTTAAGTAGAAATTTATCTCGTGAACTTTGAACTAATAGGCACTGGAAATCATAAAAGACACTGGCGTAAACCGGTTTTACAGCCGTAGCAACCGGCTTCGCGTGGAAGTTCCTTACGTCTGCCTTCCACGGCAGCTGCCTTCCCCGCCGGCTCTTCTTGCTGAGAGTTACGGTTCTCGGCCGTGTCTGGCTGAGAGCATCAGCGCGTCTTTCTCTAAAGAATTTTAGAGCAGCCGCGATGATCTGGAGACATTTACCCCTGATAAATGTGAATTAAATGGAATGGAGATGGTATGGACACCATTCTACTTAGTGATGGGGGGAGGGGAGTTAGCCTGTTGGGTCTCTCCCAGTGGTCCCCAAATCTGTGATGACTCTCTTCTCCTGGCCAACATGAGAACAAAACCCTTGTCCCCTGCGACTCCAGCTGGCGTCCCTCCGTTCTAGCTCTAACTGGGAACGTCTTCCTTTGCATGTTGCTATTCTTTGGAGAAGAGTCTGATGTTAATGCGTTTTCATTAAAGCGTTGCAGTGCGTCTCTGTTAGATGGAGACTCCTGGACCCGAAGGGATCTCTGAAATCGAGGCCTCCTCAGTCTGGTTTTGCCTTGTGAGGGCGAAGCGCGCACGAGTTATTGCTAAGCAGCGACGGTTCACCTAACAGCTGTGGGATGGAGCCAGGGGTTTGGAACAAATAAGCACAAGGAGGCAGAACTCCTCTACCTGGAATGAAAAGGAGCGAAAAGGTTCTTGGTAAGATTTCAAGTTAATTTCCCACCGTGTTGCTTGGAGAGAGAGCAGAGGTCTGATGGCCTGCAGCCTGCTGGTCCATCCCAGCGGTCGGATGGCGAGGGCAGGCGAGCGGACACCACTGCGCACCTCTGCTCTCCAAGCCGCTCTGCAGAGCGCGTCGTCGGAAAAAGGAAAACAGTGTCAGTAGCTATTTAGACAGATGATAATGCTCTTTCTAGAGTGTCCATTTACGCCAATTTGCCATGAAACTCTCCAAAGCTAATGAGATATTAAATGTGTTCTGTTGAGGGAAGACGCTGATGAGGCTTTGGTGTGGTTTTTAATATAATTGGCACAGAGAAGCACACAGCTGAAATGGGGGAAGTGACTTTCATTTAGAGCCCGAGGACACATGATGGGTGAAGGACACGAAGCCCGCGCCACGGGCTGCGAGATTCACAGTGTTGTGAAGCGTAACTTCTCGCCTGGGTTGAGTTTATCAGGTGCCCTTGCCTGGTGCTGGGAGGGAGACCCTCACGCCTCACCCCTCACCCCTCAGTGAGGTGCCCGAACATTTTATTTTCCACATGTGACTGCCGTGGCTCTCAAGGGTGGTTCTCATTTTTCTGGGAGGCTGTTTAGAACTTGGGGCTTTTCTGATGCCCTTCTACACGCCAGTCATCGACCTACATCAAACCTGTAGATGGCCAGCGTGAAACTTCCTGTTATGTAGTACACAGACATGGCCTGCTTGATGAAGGGCATTGTCTGTTTATAAACGGCACCAAATCAAACCCTTTTTTCCCCTTTAGGGGGAGGTGGGGGAGAGGGTCTGAAGAGTTCAAGCTTGGTT
>NW_005356674.1:12999925-13001463 GCF_000412655.1 Myotis brandtii
GCCCCAACCAGGGATCAAACCCGAAACCTAGGTATGTGCCCTGACCAGGAATCAAATCTGCAGCCTTTTTGGTGTATGGGACAATGCTCTAACCAGCTGAGCCACCTGGCCAGGGCTAGGGTTACATATCTGTGTGTGTGCAGTTCCCACTTGTGTGTGATACTAGCTGCCTCACGTAAAAGTAGAGGGGTTAGACATTCCCAAAGTTCCTCTCTTGTCCTCTAAAATACAGGTAGTTATGTAGATTGTTGTGTGACAGATTGACTGGGTAAAGATAAAAATCTTAAAGATAAAATGCCTTCTAATGAGTGAACATATCTACACATCAGAACGAGTGATTGTAACTATAGTGATGATAGTTGTCACAGATGATAAAATTCAAGTGGAAACATGTAGTGCTTCACATTAAACAAAGTCTTGAAATGGCTAACCAAGTGGGAGGAAAGCAGGGGGGAAATGTTAAACTCTTGTATTAGAATGCAGGAGTAGATAGAGGCAAATTCTAATGTGCCCTTTCCCCTCCCCCCGCAGCCAAGCATAAATGTGAGTAACACAGTACAAGAAACTACGAATTAGAATATACTAGAAGGTAAAAGACTGCCAGAAGTATTGAAAAAATCCACTGCCCAGAATTTCTCTCCTGGATGGGTTTGGTCCATGAGCCATCAGGTGAGACCTAGTAACAGTGGAACAGGCAGTAAAGTCGAACGGTTAGGTCAGGAATAGAGCCCTGCAGTCCTGTGTTCACATTCTGGTTCTACCACTCACTGTCTGAGTGACCCATGACCAATAACTTCCCTAACTCTGTTTCCATTCTGAGAAATGGGGCTAATCCTGATCCCCGCATCGCGGAGGCGATGAGGATTAAGTGAGGCAGTGTATGTAAAGTACTTAGGTTAATAACTGTCAACAGTAGGCTGGCAATTCAGGTAAAAGTGGATGTTGGAGTCTTTTTCTTTATCCTCACTCGAGGATATTTTTTCCATTGATTTTGATTTTTTAGAGAAAATGCAAGGGAGGGGGGAGAGAGGAGAGAGAGAGAGAGAGAGAGAGAGAGAGAGAGAGAGAAACATTGACATGAGAAAGACACATCGACTGGTTGCCTCCAGCTCATGCCCCAACCAGGGCTTAACTGGGAATTGAACCCAAGACCCTGAGCCAAACTGGCCAGGGTGGATGTTGTAGTTTTGAGTCCAAAATCTGTAGGGCAGGCCCATAGGCTGGAAACTTAAGCAGATTTCTATGTTACAGTCATAAAGCAGAATTGCCTTTTGGGGGAACCTCAGTTTTTGCTCTAAACTCCTTCAAACGATTGGATAAGGCCCACCCACATTCTGGGGGATAATCTGCTTTATTCAGAGTCTACTCAGCGCATCTATAAATTCCCTCACAGCAACACTTAGTCTAGCGCAGCCGTGGGCAAACTACGGCCCGCGGGCCGGATCCGGCCCGTTTGAAATGAATAAAACTAAAAAAAAAAAAGACCGTACCCTTTTATGTAATGACTAGAGGCCCGGTGCACAAAAATTTGTGCACTC
>NW_005356674.1:13002815-13003312 GCF_000412655.1 Myotis brandtii
ACCCTTTTTTTTAATGATGTTTACTTTGAATTTATATTAGTTCACACAAACACTCCATCCATGCTTTTGTTCCGGCCCTCCGGTCCAGTTTAAGAACCCATTGTGGCCCTCGAGTCAAAAAGTTTGCCCACCCCTGGTCTAGTGTTTGACCAAACAACGGGGCACCATAGCTTAGTCAAGTGACACATAAAACTAACCATCTTTCTCTCTCTCTCTCACACACACACCTGCACACTTACTTTATGTACCCTGGCTACCTAGACTTTCAGTCTCTGGCACCTCAGGATCTTTGCTCATTCTGCTTCCTTTGTCTTCAAGTCTTTCCCCTTCTGTTTCCCCCTGGTGTTTCAGCTTAACACATTGCGTACCGCACAGAGATCTCTAAGACATACGCCAGGGACCGCACGTTTTGGGGCAAACTGCACGTTATTTAAATCATCATAATGCACTTTAGGTATTGTTTTTCAATAATTATAACATTTTTATTTACAAAAACA
>NW_005356674.1:13003410-13045847 GCF_000412655.1 Myotis brandtii
TCTAGATTTGCTCCTTTTTCCATGGGCGTGAAAAACAAGAACACTCGTGAGCGGTCCTTAACAGATGGCGCGCGAAACACGAGAAAACTCCTGAGCGGTACGAAATGTGTTAAGAATCATACCCCTGGAAACGCCCTCTCTGATTCTTCCAACTTAGCTAGGACCCCGTGGTATGACCAACTCAGCTTCCTGTTTTTTTTCTTTCACATTTTTTGTACAGTTTTTTTTTTAAGAAAAACTAATCTATGTAATTAATTGCTGCATGTCTCCCTGTTGGACTGGAAGCTTCTTATGGTATCTCCAGTGCTCTCACAGTGCCAGGTACATAGTAGGTGCTCATGGAAATCTTATAGACTCTAACTGATGTAGAGAACTGGAAGGGTTCCCAGAAAGTTTTATTTTATTTTATTTTTTATTTCAGAGAGAGAAAGGAAGAGAGAGAGAGGGATATAAACATCAATGATGAGAGAATCACTGGTGGGCTGAATCATTAATGGGCTGTCTCCTGCATGCCCCCTAC
The DNA here is from genome assembly GCF_000412655.1 of Myotis brandtii. Lineage (NCBI taxonomy): Eukaryota > Metazoa > Chordata > Mammalia > Chiroptera > Vespertilionidae > Myotis > Myotis brandtii. The sequence continues at coordinate 13,003,931 of NW_005356674.1, forward strand.
TGAGGATCAAGCCCACAAACTGGACATGTGCCCTGACGGGGAATCGAACCATGACCTCCTGGTTCATGGGTGTATGCTCAACCACTGACCCACACCAGCCAGGCAAGGAAAGAAAATATTTTTAATAATTTTATTTAACTGAGTATATGCAAAAATGTATCATTTCAGCATGTATCAGATAAATAATTATGAAATAGTCTACCTTGTTTTTTTCATACTAAGTCTTTGAAATCTGGTGTTTTTTGACATCTCCACTTGGACTAGCCTTGTGCAACCGCTCAGCAGTACTTGTGGCTGGTGGCTACCACATTGGACAGGACGGGTCTTCAGTATCTCTCCATCCTTAGTCACCCAAATAGCCAGGCCGCTCTTATTTCCTACCCACAATAAACTCCCCATTGTCTCCGTGGGGCAACCAAGCTACACCCCCTTTAGGATGCCAGTCAGGTATTGGAATGCCTGGGCCTCCCTCTCAGCTCCGCCTCAGGGCCCTCCTGAACTGCAGACCTCTCTTGCTCCGTGGACAGAAACCCAGGTTCCACAGTCCCGGTCATTTAGATTGGAATCTTGGTTTGCCCCTGGCTGGGCGGCCAGTTCTGAGGGCTCACCCCGAGCCTCTCATTCCCTCTCTGCAGGACGGGCTCCAGCCGGGGGAGTCAGGGCGTGCGTCAGGAGTAACCCAGAGGCCCTGGGACAGTTGTCTTTCTGACCAGCCTTCGAATCGCCCTGTCCTCTCTGGGATCAGATCAAGTTGGGGAAATTGGTTCTGCCCAACCAACCAGGGCCCCCTGCCAGGATTTCTCATCTGGTCCCTCCTTTCCTTCTTGGCTCCCAGACCGCCCAGGCATTTGGCAGAGGGAGCCTGAATTTTCTGGAATTGCTTTTACAGGGAATTTGGCATAAACGAATCTGCCCCTTCACGTGGCTTCCATTCTTGCAGGGTTTATTTCGTTGGTTTGTTGCTCACCTCCCCCACCCTCTTTTTTTGTTCATCTACAAAAGCCCTACTTGTTAAAACAGGAGATAACTCGGGAAGCTCGAGCGTGGTTTCAATACAATGAAAAATCGAAGAAGAGTCTGGTTCGGATGGTATGTCAATTTCTCACTCGACTGAAACCCGCCCCTCCACCTGCACCCTCAGAAAACCCTGCAGGTTCCACTTCCAGGCCCCTCTGCCCAAGGTACTGCGGGGACTTTTGTTCGCTGGGGCAGGATTTCAAATTCCTGCCACAGAAAGTGCTCCAGTGCCGCAGGGACTCCGCTGCTGAAAGCCACGTATAACAATGGAGCTGATTAGCATTGCATGGCTCACAGCCCCCCAGGCTCCTCCTCGGATTTAACTCTGGGCCATGCTGGGGAGGGAACCGCTCCCCCTGAGAGACCCCTTCCTCCCTCCCTTCCACCCACCGCTCTGCCCGCTGGCGTCCCTCCTCCTCCTCGGGCCCTGGGAGGGGAACAGCTGAGCGGGGATCTGGAGGCAGCAGTACCAGCTGCATGCTAATCGTGCCCACCTCCTGCTCGCTTCCCTCCCCTCTGCCCTCTGCTTCTGATTCCAGGCCTTCTTAACCCTTTAGGCTCATACTGTGCCAGGGACTAGAGTGGCTTCAGGTATTTCCTGGCAGCCTTTAGGGAAGCCTGGACTTTTGGCCCAAGCTCTCTCCTCCTAGCCTGGCCCAGGGAAGGGCGTTGCCTAACTGACCCTGCTCTGCCTCATTCGGGTCAAGAGCTGGGTGCCTCATCCTTTCCCTGCATGCTTACAGCAACCCACCTGGTGTGTGCGTGTCTCTCTCTCTCTCTCTCTCTCTCTCTTTAGAGAGAGAGGAAGGGAGAGGGAGAGAGAGATAGAACCATTATTGATGAGAGAGAATCATTGATCGGCTGCCTCCTGCATGCCCCACACCAGGGATCGAGCCCACAACCCAGGCATGTGCCCTGACCGAGAATCGAACCATGACCTCCTGGTTCATAGGTCAATGCTCACCTACTGAGCCACGCTGGCCGGGTGCCACCTGGTAAGTCTAATGAGGAAACAGAGACTCTGAAAGACTCAATCATGTTTCTGAGGTTGAAGGAGTATACGAGGTAGTCCTGAGGTCGGTCCTGCTCCAACGCCCCCCACCAGGTATAGTGGTCCCCATCCCACCCCAGGCCCAGTCGGTGCAGGCACTGCTCCCACTGACGGTGAGAGGCTCGATGAGCAGCTGAGAGTTTGTGGCTGACTGTAATTTGCGAAGATGGAGAGCTGTGTAAACACAACAGGAGGCCCTGCTCAGGGCAGTTCAGTGTTGGGGGCAGGGGTCTGCCCTGTAGGCGCTGTTTCATCTCTCACACACACATTTTCATCGGAGGGGCTCCTTGAGGGGTTCTATGAGCCATGCAGTGATATATGTATTTTTACATATATTTATACCCAGGATGACGGGCACTTCTCCCACTGAGAGTTGGAGTCTATTTCCCCTCCCCTCCACGGCCGGGCAGTAGAGCCCTGTGGAAGGAATGCTATGGGGCTGTTTAGATTGGGTCACACAAAGGACTCAGGCCCTGCCTAGCGTGGCTCAGTTGGTCAGGCACTGTCCCCTGTGCACCAAAAAGGTTGCTGGTTCGATTCCCGGCCAGGGCACATGCAGGGGTTGCTGGCTTGATCCCAGGTAGGGAGCATGCAGGAGGCACCAGGTGTTTCTCTCTCACATCGATGTCTCTCTCTCTCCTTTTCCCTTCCTGTCTCTCTGAAAATCAATTTTTATAAATGTTTAAAACAAACAAACAGCCCGGCTGGTGTGGCTCAGCAGTTGAGCATCGACGCAGGAACCAAGAGGCCGCTGGTTCGATTCCCGGGCAGGGCATATGCACGGGTTGCAGGCTCAATCCCCAATGCAGGCTGTGCAGGAGGCAGCCGGTCGATGACTTCCTCTCTCATTGATGTTTCTATCTCTCTATCCCTCTTCCTTCCTCTCTCTAAAAATCAATAAAAAAATATTTTTTAAAAAATAATAAGTTAAATTAAACAAACAAAAAGGACTCAGGCTCTCCCACAGGCTGCAGTCATCTTAAGTTTGAGTGGGGAGGACCCAGGTCCCGACACCCACGTGACTCAGGACCTGGCTGTGTGGGCTTCTCCACAGGAGCACTCACAACACGGAAGCTGCTGTTCCTTCCTGGGGCTCCAAGAAACAGAGGGGTGGGTGGGCCACAGTCTTTTGTAACCTAATCTCAGAAGTGGCATCCCCTCAGCCTTCAGCCTGCCATGTTCTGTTTGTTAGAAGCCTGTCAGCAGCTCCAGCCGACAGGAAGGAAGGGGAGGAAACAAGGGCCCAAACACCAGGAGCAAGGCTCCTGGGCCCAAATTACAGGCGGCCTGCACCGCCGCCTGCGTGGTGATCCGCTCGGCCAAGCATTGCTGTGCCCATTGCACTGATGCACACACTGAGGCAAGTCAGGCCGAGTGCCGTGGGTGGGGTGAGACATGGCAAACAGCTAGTAGAACGAATGTCAGAGTGAATGTCCTGGCCGCTTTGCCTCCTGGGGAATTTCAGGTCCAGCTATGATTGGCTGCAGGGGACACCGATTTCCATTCACATTTTAGACCCTTAACTTTTCCAAGGTAACTTTGCATTTAGTTGTAAGAGTCTAGGTTTGGAGAGTCCGAAGGCTGCAGGGGAACAGCTGGGGATGTGCCTGCAACCAAGGTACATGCCCTTGACCAGAATCGAACCTGGGACCCTTCAGTCCACAGGCCGACGCTCTATCCACTGAGCCAAACCGGTTAGGGCTGGTAGATTCTTTACAGACCAGGCACTCCATTCACATTTTAGACCCTTAACTTCTCCAAGGTAACTTTGCATTTAGTTGTAAGAGTCTAGGTTTGGAGAGTCCGAAGGCCTCCCTCCTCTCTTTATGTTGAGGCTGCAGGGCCATGAAAACACTGAGGAATGCCTGGGCTTTCTACCACTTCTCCACCTGGGCTGCACCTGAGCATCACCTGGGAGGTTTTCGGAGTTGAATCCCAAAAGATGATCAAACATTATCTCCACTGTGACCTTCCTCTCTGTCTCCCCTCCCCATCCACTCCCTCTCCCCCTCCATCCTGCTGGCTGCTCTGTGTTCCTTGGTGTGAATTCCACGGCCCAAGCCCTGCGTCTACACTTGATCCCAGTTCAGCGTTGAGGGCCTCCACCTGGAGCACACCCCTGTCCCATCTAAGTCAGCCGCCCCGGCCTGTCTTACAGCCCAGACCACCCAGGCTGGATGAGCGCACTCGGGGCTGGGGGCTCTCCCCAGGAGCAGAGTGAAATGCACACGAATGAGAGTGACGTGGACTCCCTGCGAATATACACACAGAAGGCAAGCATTTGACAGCTACCATGTTCTCACTGCCATTAGTCATGAACTACCGGGTACTTTCCTTAAACACCAATCAAAACACACCCATGCATTCTAAGCCAGAGGCCTCCTCAGACTTCCAGGTGCGCACAAAACACAGTTGACGATGTGCTTTCATGCTGTGCTTCCTTTGGCGAAAATGATGTCCGGGGCCTGGCTGGGCTCAGAGATGCCTTTAAAAGCACAAAAGTTGTCAGGATTTGAGGACAGGTTGGGTAGCGGTCTGCTTCCTTATTGCAGAACACAATGTACACACTAAGCATTTATCTCCTAGAACCGTGAATGGAGAGGAGGGGGATTCACCCAGCTGTCGCACCCCATCATCTGTGGGGTTCCCCTCTCACCTGTGAGCTCCTTAGAAGGCAGCACAGCACCCACACGAAGTAGGAGCTCAAATACATTGATTGAACCAAATCGCTGGTCTGATGGCTGAGTCCGTGGAGCAGATGTAAAAAGCAATGGTTCCCACTCTGAAAACTCCCTCTGGGTTTCAGCCAAAACTCTTATTTCAGCAAACACTATTAGTATTAAAGACACACTTATTCACAGGAAAAAATAAAATGGAAAGTCACTCTATTTTTTTTAGCGTGTGAAAAAGAAAAAAGATCTTTTGAAATCAGCCTCTGCCATTTCCTATCCATCAGCATTACATTCACATGATCTGTTGCTGTGAAAATGCTCCCCTTAAACGCATCAAATGGATTAATGTTGGCACTTTATCAGGTACAATTTCTGTTTCCATAAAACATCTTTAGACGCATAAAAACGACTTCAATGAGAAGGAGACGACCCTTCCCTTCTCCCCTCAGCCAGGTGACTCTGGAAAAAGCTGGCATGTCCGGAGGCTGCGGCTTGGTGCCCTCCCTGTTGCTCTGTGAAGGGGCCACCTGGCTCCCTGGGAATCTCCGTCAGCACCAGCCGGCCCCGCCCAGCACAGCCTGGGGAGCACAGGGGCTGACCAGGAGCCTTCAGCCAGCTGGAGGAGAGCAGGCAGCAGAGGGGGGGATTGGGGGGGGCACGGGAGCCGAGCAGGGTTAACTCCTTGCAGTTGGCTTGGAAAATCATTCTCGCTCCCGTCTTGGGGGACAGTGGAGACATAGGGCAAGAGCAAACCTGGGGTCCTCACGCTGGACACCCCAGAAATGCAGCCCAGCACACCCGTCTCAGCCATTATTTCCTGGAGTTCTCCCTTCCCTGCTTCCCATTCTTATTAAATCTCAACCTTTGAGGCGCAAGGAATACGTTAGGCTTGTGGTTCTCAGAGTGTGGTCCCTGGACTCGCAGCATTACCTGGGAACTTGCTGGAAACACCCATCCGGGGTCTAAGCAATCTGGGCATTAACAAGCCCTTCAGGGGATTGGGACGCACATTCGGGGCTGTGCTCAGCAGGCCCTGGGGAGGAAGAGTTCTCCTTCCTCTCTGAGAGAAGACTCTAACCAGCAGCAGAAGAAGTGAGTACAGGAATAATATAAGAATAATGACAAGGTGTCACGTGCCCCCCGTGTGCCCAGGGATGGGCTAGGGCCTGGGTTCTCTTATTTGATGTGACTTGGACCCCAAACCCCGCTCGTGCGTCCCTGCAGCAGCAGAGAGGAGCTGGGCTGCCAGGCAGATGCAGAGCCTCTCTGTGCCTCAGTTTCCTCCTCTGTAAAATGGGTGGTTGTGATCATCACAGCCTCTGGGCTGTCATAAGGAGCTACTGAGTTAGCACACACAAAACGCTCCTCGCGCCTGGTGCGTGGTGAAAGCTTTGTGTTTCCAGCTTTGTTAGGAGACTGGCTCTTGTCTTTTGTCAGACAAGTTCCCAGGAGTCCAGATTTTAGCCTCGGGTTGTAGAGAACCGTCCCAGTCACTAAGGATGAGCTCCGTGCAAGCCCGTGTGAACTCATTGCTACGTGCAGAGGAGGAGGGAAGTTTCGAGAATCGGCTTTACAACCTGCCTGATGTGTCCATGAGTCTCTCTGCCAAACCAGCCGTGGCAATTAGTAACTAGGGTTCTGTCGAAATCAAACCGTAAATATCCCCTACTCCTCCCTGTTGCTTTCCTGCCAAGCCCCTGCCATATGCTCAGTCTCATTAATGATAGTAGTAGCAATCATTAATAATAAGCATTAATAATAATGATGTATGTTACCCAGTATATGTTAAAGCCATTAGCCAATGACAGCAACAGAACGAGGTGGAGGTATATTTTGGGAGCATCGTGTACCTATTGGTTGGTTAGAGATGTTGTTATTGATGATGACTAAGGAGCAACTCCTCCTCCCAGGAAAGGGACAGGGGCAGGAAGAGGGACTTCAGAGCAATATGTGGACACGCACCAGGACCTGTGTCCAAGGTCACTCATTACCACTGCGGCCCTGGGAGCAGTGATGTCCAGCAGCGTAGAACTGAGTAGAGACATGACAGCCCAGCCATGCTGTGGAATGAGATGCAGACAGAAAAGATTGGGGCGGATGGGATCTCAATTGGTGAGGACGGTATTTAGCAACACAGAGGATGGGGAAAGGGAGAAGGAAATGTTTATTGAAAGAGACTGCAGAGTGCCAGGCGCTGCTCTGAGTCATGGGACCCTCAGGGTACACCGGGACAGGTGTCCTATTGTTACTGCCCTTTGCAGAGGGCCCAGGCGCTTCCCCCAGGGTCTCGCGGGCAGGAGGTGTGGCCACTGAAATCTGTGGACCATCACCGCCTCACCCCCCACCCCCCACTGCCTTGGGTTTCTGAGATCTTGGAATTTGAGGCTCCCCAATGGAGACCTGCCAGAGCTTTCTCCAGTTAAAGTATTCTAAAAGGTAAAAAACACCTATGAGATCTAAGTCGTGTTTGCTCAGGGGACTGCGCTCCTGGCCCTCAGGGCCTGTCCAGCAGCATCCTGGTCCTGCAGGCTTCCCCCCACACCCAACCTCCCCCCCAGCCCCCCACAGGCTGGGTCTCCCTGGAGCCCCTTGGATCATTGGTGGGGGAGGGGTTGGGGGGAGGGGTGCATCTCTACTGTTCAGGGGCATCTTCTTGCCAGACCCACAAAGGAAGTTTGCTTGGAAACTTACCCAGCGTGGAGCAGCTCCCCCGTCCTTCCCCGAGGCCCATAAACCCGTGTTTAATTACAAAGCAGGTGGAAAAGCGTCAGGGTCAGGGGTCAGGCTTGCCATTGTTTGTTTAACTTCTTCACAGGGGAACCACCAGATTACACGCAGATTGGCTGCTCCCGGGGAGCGAGTCACATTTCTGCCGCCTGGGCTGAGTCCCCCGGCTGCTGAGAAAGAGGGACTTTTATTTATTTTTTTCTTGAAAAGGAGGAAATGCCAGGGGCCAGGGCTGGCAGTAATTCCGAGAAAGAACGGGTTCTCACTCGGCGACAGTGTTTAGTAATTTCTGAAGGAAAAACATGTATGGGGTCCAGAGTGTGGGGTTTAAAAGAATGGCCATCTAGGACCTACTCCGTGTCAGGGGCTTTACACACACTCGGGCATTGAATCTTCACACCTGTAAGGAGGTGTGAAGGAAAAGGTGGCTCCCAGGGGGATTCGGGACAGAGGGGGCACCTCCGTCAGGGTTATTGACCTGTTCGCTGTTGTCACCCGCGTCCTGGCATTTTCTTCTGACCCTCGACCTTTCTCTTATTACTCTGTGGCCCTGCCGAGACACCACTGGAATGTTTAAGCAAGAATGACTAAGGTCAGGGGATGACAAGAGGGAAATAGAAAAATACAAACATAGAAACTATGGCTTCGGGACACAGACTACTTGCCGGTGCTGTAAAGTCTCTCCCATCCACGTTCAAGACCCCAGAAAAGGCTGGGCCCTAGTCTCTTCTGTTTCCCTCTCAGGTCCCCATTCATTCATTCAGGACACAGACTACTTGCCGGGGCTGTAAAGTCATCCCATCCACTTTCAAGACCCCAGAAAAGGTTGGGCCCTAGCCTCTTCTGTTTCCCTCTCAGGTCCCCATTCATTCATTCATCTGTGCATGTTTTCAACAGATCGTTACCGAGCAGCTGTGATGTGCCAGGCACTGAAAATGTAGCCTTGAGCAAGTCAGCTAAGTTCCTGCACTCCTAGAACTTTCATTTTGATGGGGAGACAGATAAACAAAGGTATAAACGCATACGTATAATAATTTCTGATGGTAGAGGTGGCGTGCAGAAAATACAGGCATGTGCTGCGAAAGAACCTGTGAAAGGCTTTATTAGCCTTGTCTGTTTAAAGCAATGTCCTCACAAATATCAGACCCAAGTTATAGATGAGGAAGTTGAAGCTCAGACAGGCTGACTTAGCCAAAGTCACAGTGGAAAGGCTGGATTCAAACTCAAGGTTCTCTCTGGAGCCCTAGTTTCCTCACTATGCTCTCTGCCCCGATTGTCTGGTGAAGGGTGCGTTTGGACCCCTCCCACTCTGTGGGACACAACAGGCTGGATCCGCGGCTGCTGTCTGGTTCATGTAGTGTCTTTGTCCACTTAGTGTCTTAGTATATAACCCACTACTATAGAGAGGTGTTCAGAAATATCCTAGAGCATTCTGCCCCAGACACCCAAATTCGCATTATTTTGGCATGTGAAATATTTTCATCCCATGCCAACAGCCCCCAAAGTCTTCATTCAAATGCCCAAAGTCTCATCTAAAGTTCATCCAAATTAGATACGGTGAGTCTTAAGGTTCAATTTATCCCGAGGCAAGTTCCTCTCCAGGTATGAGCCTGTGGAATCAAACATGATAGGTGCTTCCAAAATACAGAGGTGGGTCAGGCACAGGACGGACACTCCCTTTCCAAAAGGGAGGGGTAGCAAAGAAGAAATGAGTGACAGGGCCTGGACAAGTCCAAAGCCAATGGGGCAAACAGCAGTAAACCCGAGGGCTCAAGAGTAATGCTCTGTCTAACTTGATGCTCTGCCCTCCAGGCCCACGGGGCAGAAGTCCTGCCTTCTAGACCCACTGGGGTGGATCTCTTGCCTCCACACCTTCCTTCCCCAGCAGGGGTTGGTCCCTGAAGGCTCAAGGAGGCCCTTCCCTGATGGCTTGGCCAAGGGCCTCTCCTCCGCTCTGGGCCTGGGCCTCCTTTGAAATCCGGGTGGAGGCAACCAAACCCCTATAGCTCAGAACTCTGCAGAGACAATGTCACAGGGACACCATCAACGTTTGCCTGTTCCCTCCCGAGGAGTGGCCACCTCAGCCTGTGTCACAGTAGGGCCACAGGAGCCACACGGAGAAGCACAGCACCCACTGTCGTGTGGGGAGCAGAGTTACCTTCAGGGTCATTCTTCCATTGCCTTCAGTTGAGATGTCTGGTCCATACTAAACTCCTTAGCAAATGGTGGTTTGGCCACAGCCTGAGTGTTCTTTGTTGAACAATAGGATAGAGTGAGAATTTTCCAAATCGTTATGTTCTGCTTCCTTTTTGGAGAACAGGTCCATCTTTGAATCATTGCTCTCTTCTCGAATTTTATTATAAACAGTCAGGAGAAACCAGGCCACTTTTTCAACACTTTGCTTAGAAATAGCTTCAGCTCATTGTTCAATTCCATCCCTCGAAAGTTCTACCTTCCACAAGACACTAGAACAGGAACACAATGTGGCCCAAGTTCTTTGCCACTGTATAACAAGCATGGCCTTTCCTCCATGGTCCAAAACTAAGTCCCTCATGTCCATCTGATGAGACCTCATCAGAATGGCCTTGGACATCCATATTCTTACCAACATCCTGTTCAGGACGACTCGGGTCTTCTCTAAGAACATTGAGGCTGTCTCCAGAGCTCTCCTCTTTTCTCCCTAGGTTCTCATCAGAACCACCCTTCATGGTTTGCTCACTGCAATGTAGGCCTTTGCTGTCATGCACCTCCACACTCTTCCCACCTCTGCCCAATTCCAACGCTGCATCCACATTTTAGGTATTTGTTACAGCAGCACCCCTACTCCTTGGGACCAATTTATATCATAGTCCTTTCGACTGCTGTAACAAAGCCACCAGACACTGGGTGACTTATAAACAATAGAAATTTACTTCTCACAGTTCTGGACACTGGGAAGTCTAAGATCAAAGTGCTAGCAGATTCAGTGTCTGGTGAGAGCCTGCTTTCTGGTTCATAGGTAGACCACCTTTTCCCTGTGTCTTCAAGTGGTGGAAGGGGTGAAGGGGCTCCCTGGGGACTTTTGTAAGAGCACTAATCCCACTCATGAGGGCTCCACCCTCATGCCTTAATCACCTGCCAAAGGCCCCACCTCCTAATACCATTGCATTGGGGATTAGGTCTCATTGTATAAATTTGGGGGCAACACAAATATTCAGTTTAGAGCACGTAGGTCCAGTGATGTAAACCTTCTTGATGGTGGCAACACCTGCTGGAGACTTCTACCATCCAAAGACTGAAAGACTTGCAGGGGGACTGAAACGTCAGAGACATAGATATAGTTACATGGCTTAGTCCCGAGCCTTACATATAATCCTTCTTCAGAAAAGTGCTAATGCTCATAAGTTCTCAGCGTGGATCATCCACCTTCGCCCCTCCTCCCTTCTGATAACAAAATAACAGGTTGTGTTATCTTGATCTCACACTGGGCCCATCACGGGAACTCAGTGATGTCCAAGAGCAGAACTCAACCCAACCCGGCTTCCTAGATTTTCTCTCCTAGGAATTTGAAATGTGAGTGGAAGCACCCACACTGCTGAAGTGGCTGGAATTACGAGAGGACTGAAAAGTCTTACTGTCTTCATCATTCGTGTCCTTGCTGAGACTTTGGGGTGCAGCATTTTCTTTGAATCATACAAGCTGCCCTCTTTTCTGGTTTAAGCAAGCCAGAGAGAATTTCTGTTCCTTGCAACCAAAAGAGTGCTGAATAATGTATATAAAGTTATACTCTAGTAGTCAAGCAAGTAGGCAAAGAAATCAATAAATAATTACAAAATGTGATAAAGTACCCATGACAGTAAAGCACAGAAAAGCACAGAAACTTGGAGAGGCGAACAGTGGAGAGCAATTTCAGGTTAGGTGGTCAGGAAAAGTCGTTGGGGTAATTACATTTAAGTTTGAATATTGAAGAGATGAGGAGTCAGCCATTTGAAGAGGGGAAGAAAGAACATTTCAGGCAGAAGGAGAGCATGTGAAAGTGTCCCAGGGCAGAGAGAGCTCAGCACAGTCCAGAGACTTAAAGGAAATTAGTGGGGCTGGCACGAGTGGGGCTGAGGTGAGATTTATTCTCTGAATTATTCTTTTGGTTAGAGTGGTGAAAGTCTGTAGGTTTGTTTTTGTTTTACTCTTGAAAATGGTCAAAATGCATCTTAGCATTGAGCTGTACTAGTGTGTGTGTGTGTGTGTGTGTGTGTGTGTGTGTGTGTGTGTATTGCACAATGATATGGACCCATTTGGGGATGGGGAAGTTTATTATCTATATCACTTGATTTAACGCCTACCTACAGGAACCTCTGCTAGAGTAAGAACCTGATTTCTTCAGGATGAACTTGGATAGATAAGATCATAGAAGTGTATCCTGGGCTTTGGTAGATTCTTTTTTTTAAAATATATTTTATTAATTTTTTTACAGAGAGGAAGGGAGAAGGATAGAGAGTTAGAAACATCAATGAGAGCGAAACATCAATCAGCTGCCTCCTGCACACCCCCAGCTGGGGATGTGCCCGCAACCAAGGTACATGCCCTTGACCAGAATCGAACCTGGGACCCTTCAGTCTGCAGGCCGCCGACGCTCCCACTGAGCCAAACTGGTTAGGGCTGGTAGATTCTTTACAGACCAGGCACATAATGGTGTGTGTGTGTGTGTGTGTGTGTGGTGGGTGATGGAGGGAGGCAGGGATGAGTAGATGCATGACACAGCAGAGAACCCTGCCCATTCCAGGTCAGTTAAAAAACTGCAAATGTGTATTAGTTATCTATTGCTGTGTAACAAATTACCACAAACTTAGCAGCTTAGAACAACACGCAGGTCCGGTTGAAAAGCCCTACAATTCAAGTGATGCATACAGTTTACAACATGTGATTTGTAAATACTCTTAACATGTGATGAGTCCTAGTTAAATTTGGGATCTGATTATTCTTACCTACCACCTGGAAAGCTTCTATGTGAAGAACTGTAAGAATAATGAGAGAAATGCATCCACGTTGATTGATCATCATATTCTACAAAAGCAACAAACTCCCTTTGTAACAGTGATCACTGCAAGGAATTCTAGAAAGGATGGGGCACCCCATGAAATGAGGGGCAGTAGTGTTCTCTGTCTACAGCTACTGCCTGTTAGTACACCTGGCAGTATAATTTTCAATGCCCAAGGCATATTTTTATTACAGACTGTAAAGTATTGCTTGAGAAACATACAGAAGAGTGTACATAATGTATATGTACAGCTTAAGATTAATAATAAAAGGAATATAAAACCTGTTTTCAAAGAAAGTAGCAGAAAGGCTCAATATGAAATATTTGACATTCCATTGTGGAAATGCCAACACACAAATTATCCTTGTTCATTTCTTAGCGCCGTAGCTCTATATTTCCCCATATAGTGCTGTGCAAACATTTTATCAGACGTGGTGGAGGAAAGAAAACCCATTGTTAACCACACCCGATAAAGTAATTTGGTTGCTGATACAACAGTCTTTGCAGCTGGATGGTTAATGTTGTTTCCTATATTCAACAAGGGGCACGAATAACATGGTTATAAAGAACATGGCTATAAAGAAGCAAAGTGAGAGTTAAAGAGGCAATATGCCATAATATTTTCACCTCCCCGGCTCCTTCCATTTGAAAAGCCCATTATAAAAATATTACAGTGGCACAGCCCACTGGTAATCTGTGACTTTAACACAGTCCACGAGGCGCTGGGATCTGATGGGTCTGGCATGGGTGATCACACCGGGAGGCCACAGACAGGGTCCGGCCCACTGTACGTCAGGTCCTGGTGCCCCTGTGCTTATTAAAGCCCCAGGCCGTGTGTGGGAGTGGTTAAGGGGCAGGCTCTGGAGCCAGACCACCTGGGCTTGCAGCCTGGCTTTCTGCCACCAATGACTGTGAACCTGGGAGAGTCCTCATGCTCCTTGTGCCTCAGTTTCTCCAACTGTAACGAAGGGAGGCTAATGATGTGGACCTACCTTTGTGTGAGGATAAAATGAGTTCACATACGTGAAGCCCCTAGAAGAGTGTCTGGGCCACCATAGATGCTAGTTCGTGTGGCTGGGTTAGTGTTGTAATAGAATCCCAACTCCTTCACCCTGACCCCAACCTCCTCTCCCTCTCACTCCATTCCTTCATTCATTCATCCCGGTGCCTAGAAGTCCTTCCTTTTTTACATCGCCTCCTTTGTCCCTGTGCCCTCAACCTGCAGCACTCCTCCCTACCTCCACCCCCCACCCATCCCAGTATCGTGTCACCCCGAGTTATTTCCTGTGTTGGATTTATCACTATTTGAACTTACTGTATTTATTAGTGTGCTTGTTAATGGCCTGTTCTTCCAGTGGAATGGCCAGCTTGTCCCAATGTGCCCAGGACTTTCCCAGTTTTAGCTTGGAAGTCCCACATCCTGGGAAGCTGGATGAGGACTCTGCCTCCTTCCACCTCCATCTCCGGGGCCCCCACAGTGCCTTGCACATAGCAACCGCTCAGTACCTATTTGCGGGATAAATGAATGAATAACTAAGCGACTGGTTGAAAAGGAGGCAGAGCGGGGGAGTGTCACTATGAGGCTACAGTCATCCTGCGTGATGAAGGAGAGGCCTGGGAACCCTGCTTTCATCATGTGGAACACATGCCGATGACGTCACGTCAGTCCTGCCCATGAGTTCACACCGAAGACCTGCCACCTGCTTCCTGACGTCCTCCCTGATGTTTATGTTCCTGTCTCCATGGTGACTGAGACGCCTCAGAGGCCAGCAGCTGCTTTGCATCCCAAGATCAACATACAAGTGTCTGGAGACCCCTGGTGATCAAGGCCAGGTGGAAGTTTTGGAGGCTGACGCGATCGCCCATGTCATTTCCTCAAGGGCCGACGACTGCCTGGAGCCGGTGTGTCACAGAATCAGACTTAGCTTGTCTGGGCTCTAAGCTCTCCCTCAGCCTGCAAACTGTAGGCACAGAGAGGACTCACGGGGAATTATTCTAAATAAGAGCAAGAGAGGTCAGAAGGACCTGTCATACAGGGAAGAAAACAGAGGCAACCAGATATTTGGGAATGTGGAGGCGGGGGGAGGAGGAATTGTAGGACTAGATTTCACTTTCCCCGTGATAATACAGAAGGCCTAGTATTTGGCGTTCTGGTTAATGTAAACACATACGGAGAGATGCAAAGGAAGCCCGGAATGCATCCTGTGCCTAAGGACACTGTGTTAGAAAGATCCTACGGCAGGATGATCTGGTGAACACATTAATAGGCTAGCAGTGAGTAGCTCTCTTGGTGACTGTGACATTTGTACTTCATTCTCTCCATGTATTAAGTGGGAATGGTCCTTTCTACCCTGTCTTCCTCATGAAGATATTACGTTATTATGTGATAATCAGCCTGAGCCTATGGGTTGAATGGAGTAAACGGCTCCCTCTCAGGGGACGTGCTAAGTGGGTCAGGTCATTCCAGTTGAGCGAATAAATCAATTTCAGTTGACAGGCTGGTTTCCTGCTGCTCCAAAAGTTTGTGCAAGGGGGAGAATTTACTTTCTCTTTATCAACAGAAACAGCTGGAGCTCAGGACTACTTGAGGTCTTCTGGAGAAGCAGCCTAGGGAATCAGGATTATGACTTCACATCGGTACACTTCAGAGTCACCCTTTCAGCTACCCGAGTAAACTATTTTACAATCTAGCCTTCTAAATAAGAGGGGCTGGGCAGGCATTGGACTGTGTCCTGTGGGATGGAGACCCCATAAGATCTGGGGTCCAGCTGAGGACACAAACCAAAGTCTGGATCCTCCAAGGAAGTATTTCTGAGGCTCCCACTCCTTGTCTAACACCAAAATCTGACTTCTTTCTCATCTTCTTATAAACCCTAAATATTTTTAAAATACATTTTTATTTATTTAGAGGGAAAGGGAGAAAGAAACATCAATGATGAGAGAGAATCATTGATCGGCTGCCTCCTGCACGCCCACAACCAGGCATGTGCCCTGATCGGGAATCAAACCGTGACCTCCTGGTTGATAGATCGATGCTCAATCCATGCCAGCTGGGCTATAAACCCTATATTTTGGGGTCACTCTCTCTCTCTACACCTTGCTCATCCTGGTGCCGGGACCTCCCTAACCTCCCAAAGGCCATCACTGAAGATGGCCAGCTCAAGAGCTGCCTCCTCCATGAGACCTCCTGAGGCCTTTCCCTCCAAGGGGCACCTCTCCATCTCCCCTCCTCCAGGAGCCACCGTTACCACGCGGGACCTTTCTGGTCTCTTCTCACATGATACCAATGCGTGAGTCTCCTCTCCTCTCCCTCTAAACCAGCAAACTTCCTGACGCTAGGCCCTGTGCATTATTAATTGTTGCACTCCCCTGGAGGCTAGCACAGCGTGGTGCCATAGGGACTGAAGACTTACTCATTGCATTGGAGCTAAATGGGAGAGAGTCTGAAATCTACAAGCAGCATGTGAGCGGAGCCTGGGTGCGGAGGAAGCTGACCCAGGCATCGTCAGCAGTGAGGTCAGGGTTATCAGTGGTTAGGTCAGCCTTGGTCCTCGGATGAGCGGTCTGTGGTTTATGTCAACACTGTTCTGCACCGATGACCACATCCTGCACATCTGGTCTTCATGGTGTCATTTATCTGGAGGTGCGGAATGTTTGCTGGCCAGTGTTTGTTTCGGGAATTCGCCTTTGCACCAAGCCTTGCATAGGACAGTATGGTGCCCGTAGGGTCTGCACAGGTTCCCTCTCCACGTCAGGGGAAAGGGAACCAGCAATGAAAGTAAACAAAGAGCCGGGGCGACTAGTTTGATCCTGGGAAATCAGACAGAGGAGAAGTCTGTCTCCATGGAAAAACTGACCTGCTTCTCCAGCCAGCTGTGTGAGTGGAGGAGCCATGGGGAAATTTGTAATAATTTGCAAGGTTTGCCCAAAGGATGGAGTTGTGTCATTTTTCCTACAACAATCTGTGCTGCTGGCTGACAGCACGGAATTTCTTCCTGGGTTGAGTTGGCGATTATTCACGAAAATATTCCGAGCCAAAAACAGTGGCTGGTCCGAATCTGCTAAAGAGAGAGACAAAGGTGGAGGGTGAATCGAGTTCCCCGGACACGGCTATTCTGCCCTCCCACCTCTGCAGAGTTCGAGTTCTTCTCTCGGATTTTATCCAGTCCTCTGGCTTCACAGTCGCTTGCTTATTGGCTGGACCTCTGGACAAATCGTCCTTGGACCAATACTTCCTGGGCTGGGCTGGGCTGGGCTGGGCTGGGCTGGGCTTCAGGCCTGCTCTCCCCGCCCTCACAGAGCCTTTGCATTGCAGGCACCTCAGAGGCAGATGGTGCAGAAACCCTCGAAACGTGTCTTGGATCCAGCAAAAGGGATGCTCTCTATGGTACCCCAGGAAAGCCAGGGCCTCCCTGGTACACCCTCGCTTTTAGAGTGGTTGAATAGTGAAGCCCAAGAGACTTCCCCCAACCACTGGCAAGCCTGCCCTTCCTTAGCTTCTCAGGCAGCTTTTTCTCTGACTTAGTCCCCCCAAGAAAGATCACTTCTGAGACCTAAAAGCTTGCTAAAAATGTACTATTGCCTGATGGAGTGTAGAGGAAGTGACTTCTTATTTTCATCTCTGTTGCTCTCTGGTTCAGGCCCACTTTTACACACGGGCGCTTTCTGCGTAGTGTGCCTCTTGTGCATCTGCCAGAACAGGGTTGCCAGATAAAATAGGTGCCCAGTTAAATGGGTTATTTAAAGACACAAAGGCTTTTTTCAGTATGAGTATTTTTCAAGTACTGCATGGGACAAAGCTATCCGAAAAAAGGTATTTGATGTTTATCTGAAATTTAAATTTACCTACATCTTCTATTTTTATTTGCTAAATCTGGCAACCCTAGCCAGGCAGATCCTGGGTCTTTTCATTACTCCCAACCATTAGTCATCGGTTTATCTCGATGGCAGACATTTTTATGGCATGGTGTATCAGTGAGCGCATGCCACAAAAATGCTGCATAATCAATAGCTCAAAACTCAGTGGCTTGAAAGAGTCATGTGTTCTTGTGAATCTGTGGGTCAGCCAGGGGTCAGCTGATCTAGGCTGACTCGGCCAGGCTGTCTCTGCTTCATGGTCCTCTTCTTGAGACCTGTGGGCTGGCCTCGGCAGGTCCCTGTCATAGTGGTGGCAAAGGTGTGGGAGAGCAAGACCCTATGCACAAGCATCCTCGAAGCCTTTGGCCACATCACACACAATAACATCCCATGAGCCGAAGCAGCCATGGTCAAATGCAATGTCAGGCCACAGACCTGGAAAGGGTGTGGATGCAAGGAGGGGTGAAGAATTAGAACAAATAACCTCTCACGCTGAGAAAAGGTACAGCCGAAAGCCAGGTAAGCCTAGGATCTGACCCCACTTTGCTACCTATCAGCTCGGAGACCTTGGAAAAGTCTCTCTGAACCACTGTTTCCTTATCCATAAAATAGGCTGTGGTCAAGGTTAGGCAATTTGATTGAGTGATCACTAAATGGTAGCTACCGTTAAGATCAAGAACAGATTGAATTTGGGGAGGCCATGCATGGCATCCAGTTTCTAGCCCCTAACTCCTAAATTCCTGATCTGCTCCAGATATACATATACATATATATATGATTGATTTCAGAGAGGAAGGGGGAGGGAGAGAGAGATAGAAACATCAATGATAAGAGAGAATTATTGATCAGCTGCCTCCGGCTGCCTCCTCCATGTCCCCCACTGGGAATTGAGCCCACAATCCAGGCATGTGCCCTGACTAGAAATTGAACCGTGACATCCTGGTTTATACACTAGGATGAGTATAGGTCAATGCTCAACCACTGAGCCACGCCGCTGGGCAAGCTCCAGAGTTTCCATAAAGACTGTGAGCAACAGGCTACGCTGAGGAACTGGGGAACGTGGACACTCAGTGCAGGGGCGAGGCACTGCCCTGTTCTGTGCGGTCGTCTCTGCCTCTGAGCCCTGCAGCCCCCTCTCCGTCATGGCAGGTGCTAAGACCGGCCCATCCCACTTGGTGAGCTGTCTGCTGTCTGTTACAAAGGCCCAGCTGAGCTTCTGCAGTTTAATCTGCTTCTGAAATCAGTGTTCCTTCCTTCTCTAGGAAGGGGTCAGTTTACAGAGTCTGAAGCCTTCTTTTCTAAGGCTTCCGGCTCTGGGTTCAACTCTAGACCTTCCTACCTAACCAGATGTGTCTTGGAAAAGGTACTTAATGCTTCTGTCAAAGAAACATAGTAATAGAACCTAGCTTCTAGCATGGTTGTTTGAAGATTAAATGAGTTAATACTTGTACCCGTTTAGAATGGGGCCTGTCGCATTGTATGGACTCCATAAACATTGCAGGGCAGGAAGATGTTGTGTGGTTTTTGTTGTAATTTTCATTATCATTATTACATCCTGGTCTTGTTTCATAGTTGTGATATCCTAGCTTTTCTCTCTGAAGACTTAGTTCCTTTTTTTGTTTGTTTCTTTCTTTCTGCTTCCTGCCTATTCTGTTTCCTCTGAATTCCTTTTTTAAAGAATTGTTATTTATTGATGAGAGAGGGCGGCGGGAGGGAGAGAGATTTGCTGTTCCACATATTTATGCATTCATTAGTTGATTCTTGTATGTGCCCTGACCAGATTTCGAACCCGCAGCTGTGTCATATCGATAGGACACTCTAAGCAACTGAGCTACCTGGCCAGGGCCTGAATTCCTTTCTGTTTTGGTCTCTTTTTCACATTAGAGCTTTCCTGGTGATCTTTGCCTCTGTGTTCACTAGAGTGGGACACGAGAGAGATGAGGGGAGTTTAGTGGCCAGCCTTCAAGATAGCGCTAGTCATTCTCAACTCCTGGTATTTGAACTCCTGTGTAGTTCCCTCCTGCATTGTCAAGAGCAGCCCCTTTCACCAAAATAATATTGCAGAAATAATGGAGTGCGGCTTCCTAGGCTGGATCACAAAAAACATTGCAGCTTCCACCTTGCTGTCTAGGACCACCTGCTCTGGGTGAAGCCAGCTGCCATGTTGTGAGGACACTCGAGCAGCCCTGTGGACAAGTCCACTTGGTGAAGAGCTGAGGCCTCTTGCCACCAAACGCTAACTTGCCCGGTTGTGGGAGTGAGACATTTTGGAGGTGGATCCTCCAGCCCCAGTCCAGCCCGCATCTTGACTGCAGCCCTCAGCCAGAACCACCCAGCTAATCCATTCTGAAATGCTTGACCTATAAAAACCGTGAGGTAATAAATGTTTATTTTTGTTTTAGGTCACTATGTCATGAGTTAATTTACAATGCAGCACTAGACGACTAACACAGGAAGGATAACTGGCTGGCAGGGCTGGAAATAGAATTAAACTTTCAGTCAATCCTGGGTTTAGCCCCATTCCATACCCCAATGTTTAGAGATACTTGTTCCTCCAAATCCTGAGACTTTCTAGGGTTCTGACAAGCAAATATCACCGAATTTGTAGGAATTAGGTTTCAATTTCTCTGTTCCGCAAAGTGGGTTATCATTTTTTTCCATCTGCTTTCACTTTTCCAAAGTTTTATTGACATTGCTCATATGCTGTCAACTCCTCTCTTGTTTTCTTCGTCTTTGTGGGTTTATATCATTGGTTTATATTACAGTTATTTAGCAGGATGTGAGGAGAGGGGAGAGTTAATGTGGGTGTGTTCAATCTGACACATTTACTCGGAAGTCAGGGTGATCTTGGACCATTCGGGAAACCTCCCTGGGTGCTGGAGACCACAGGAATGACCACTCCATATTTAGGAGGTTGGTGGCCTGTGGGCAAACAGAGCTGAAGAAGTGTTTGAAGGACCCGGCAGACCCCAGGAACCTCTGCATGCCCTTGGTGCTGCGGTGCAGGTGAAAAGGGAGGGAGAGGAGGAGGAAGTCTATCCCAGCCTTTGAGAAGCCATGTGAGAAGGCTAAAAGGAGAGGCCTGGGCAGATACTAAGAACAAAGACCACATAATCAGAAATGGGTTGAAACTTGAAGTGTAGGAAGGACATGTGGAATGAGGATGTGCATGTGATAAAATTCAGATCAATTCTATCCCTAAGTTACCTATTGTTAAAGACAGACCCATGACTTCAAATAGCAACATCCTTTACTTCTACAAGAGATGAGGTGGAAGCCCTAGCCTGTTTGGCTCAGTGAATAGAGCATTGGCCTGCGGACTGAAAGGTCCTGGGTTTGATTCTAGTCAAGGGCACATGTCCAGGTTTTGGGCTTGATTCCCAGTGGGGGGCATGCAGGAGGCAGCCAACCAACAACCAATGATCTTTCTCATCATTGATGTTTCTCTCTCTCTCCCTTCCTTTCTGAAATCAATATATATATATTTAAAAAGAGATGAGGAGGAAAAATCAACTCTATATAAGATATTTTCAGAGTATGTTGTTCAAAAGGAGTAATGAGAGGAAATATTCTTGCCTTGTTTTTGTTCTTAGCAGGAAAGTCTCGCCATTAAGTATGATGTTGGCTGTACATTTTTTGATATTCTTTATCAAATTGAGGAAGTTCCCTCTATTCCTAGTGTGTGAGTTTTTATCATGAATGATAAAAAACTGGATTGTGTCAAATGCTTTTCTGCATCTATTGATATGATCATGAAGTTTTCTTCTTTAGCCTGTTGATATGATGGATTACATTAATTGATTTTCTAGAGTTGAACCAGCTTTGCTTACCTGGGACAAATCCCACTTGGTCATGGTATATCATTATTTGTATACATTGATAGATATGACTTGCTAATATTTTTGTTGAGGATTTTTACATCTATGTTCATGAATGATAGTCTATAATTTTCTTGTAATGTTTTTGGTTTTGTGGTAATACTAGCCTTCTAGAATTAGTTTGGAAGTATTAGCTCTACTTCTATCTTCTGAAAGAGACTGTAGAGAATTACAATTTCTTCTTTAAATATTTATTAGAATTCACCAGTGAACCCATCTGGGCCTGATGCTTTCTGTTTTAGGGAGTTATTAATTATTGATTCAATTTCTTTAACAAATATAGGCCTGTTTAGATGGTCTATTTCTTCTTTTATGAGTTTTGGTAGATTGTGTCTCTCAAGGAATTTGTCCATTTTATCTAAGTTATCAAATTTATGGGCATAGAGTTATTCAGACTAATCTTTGATTATCCTTTTAATGTTCATCAGATCTGTAGGGATGTTCCCTCTTTCGTTTCTTATATTAGTAATTTGTGTCCTCTCTCCTTTTTTTTCATTCTGCCTAGAAGCTATTGATTTAAATTATATTTTCAAAGAACCAGCTTTTGGCTTCATTGATTTTCTTTATTGATTCCCTGTTTTTAAGTTAATTTATTTCTACTCTGATTTTTATTATTTCTTTTTCTTTGCTTACTTCTGATTTAATTTGTGGGGAGTTTTTTCTAGTTTCCCAAGATGGAAGCTTAGATAATTGATTTTAGATCTTTCTTTTTTCTAATATATGCATTCAATGCTATAAATTTTCCTCCAAGCACTGCTTTTGCTGGATCCCACAAATTTTGATAATTTAAATTTTCACTTTGATTTAGTTAAAAATGTTTTTAAAATGCTTCTCTAAGTATTTTAGAATTTTCCAGCTATCTTTTCTGTTACTGATTTCTAATTTAATTCTACTGTGGTCTGAAATCACATGTTGTATGATTTCCATGTTTTAAATTTGTGAAGGTGTGTTTTATAGCCCAGAGTGTGGTCTGTGTTGGTGAATGTTCCCTCTGAGGTTGAGAAGAATGTGCATCCTGCTGTTGTTGGATGAGTAATGTATAGGTGTCAATTATATGCAGTTAATTTATTGTACTATTGAGTTCAGATGTTTTGGATTTTTACAAAGAGAATATATTTATACATTGCATGTATTACTTCTGTAAAATAACAATGTAACAAACAAAAAACAATGAATGAATTTTTTAAAGCTATAATGGGCCAGGACAGAGGTGCTCATGGGGGCAACCTTGCAGTCATTCCAAGAGCTCATCCACTCACTCTGCAGCCCTGCCAATCCAGATAAAGGCATGGCAGCCATGGCAACCCAAGGTCTTGGACCCACTGCACTGGACACAGTCAGTGGAGGGGAAGTACCAACGGATGGGCTTGGGCTTGAAGGAGGATGGTGTGTCTGTGAATCCCTCCCAAATGCGAGCACAAATTGCTGGTGATAGATGACTGAAATCCAGCCAAGCCTGTTTAACTATAATTATAATAAAAGGCATGAAGTTTATGCCCAGGCTCTAGGCTTATTTATTGATTAAGCAATTGAAGTCTTACATCATATTTGCCTTGTGTTTTTAGCTGGGCACTAAGCATCCCAGCCCATAGAACCAATGGGGAAAAAAGACATCACAGATGTAATTACATTTTCAGTCTTCCACTTCTTTGGGCCATTTAACTTGTTACGCCACTCCTTTCCTAACAAAGATGAACTATAAGGAATCTCAAATTCAAGAGGAAACCATATCGACCCAAAAGTGTCTAGTAAATGAATTTGGAGAGTAGACTGTAAATAGCCTAATGTTGCTGCCAGTGATTCTACCCAGCATTCTGTTCAAACTTCCCTCCTTTGTCTCTGTCTTTCTTTCTCTCTTTCTTTCTTTCATTAAAATATATTTTTATTGATTTCAGAGAAGGAGAGAGAGATAGAAACATCAATGATGAGATAATCACTGATCAGCTGCCTCCTGCACGCCCATATGGGGATCAAGCCCGCAACCCAGGGATGTGCCCTAACCAGAAATCAAACTGTGACCTCCTGGCTCATAGGTCGATGCTCAACCACTGAGCCACACCAGCTGGACTTGTCCCTTTTTTAATAACTCATTCTTCAAATAAAAGAAGTCCACTTGGAAGGAAGGGCATAGTGACGTGTTAAATTAGAGAGTAAGGTGCTGGAGAACTCTGCGGCACTATTTTCCAATTGTTAATGTGTCCATCTGCTTTCATAAAGGTATTCAAAATTAGTTTCTGCCTATCCACCACAGAGAAACTTGATTTTATAAATATAGCAAGTGTGAGAGGTTAATTTTAAACAAATAAGTGGGACAGAGGGCAAGGGCATGGGCATATCTGTTTGCATACATATCTAAAGAATCATGATAAATTTCCATTGCCTTACTCAGAGGTGGTTAGAAGTGCAGTGAATTACACAGTATGTCTTGATAATTAATTTTTTAAATTAGAATAATCTAGAATACTCTGAAGCCTTTTCAGCCCAACATTAGTCTGAGTCTGTGAGAGAAAGCGTGAGTGATTGCATGTGTACGACTGTGTGTCTTTTGGGGAAATATGTTTGTTTATTATGGAGACAATGCTGTCATTGGTAAGGACAAAGCTATATACAAATTCAGTTTACATACTTATTTGTAATAAACTCATGGTTCATGGAGAACAAAGGAAGTTTCATTAATCAATCACTATGCTCACTATGTTACATACAAATGATGATATTTGAAGGAATGATGACTTTTATTGTAGTTGTCTGATACTTCTCCATGAATGAATTTTCCTAACCATTGGTCAGTCTTAGAAATTTCAACTTTATATTCAAAAGCAATTTTTTACTACTTCCGTAAAATATTTGTTTTAAGAGAACACTTATCTGGAGAAGACCTACTTTTTTTTTTTAAGTTTGACGTGAGAAACTGCAGTTGTTTTGTGAACCTGCATATAAAGTAGAGAATATACTTTCCCTTTGCAAATGCTTTCCAAAGCCTATGGAAAATTCACTTGCATAACGTCTCCTTCCACCCGGCCATGTATTTATAGCCCTTCCTAGCACATGTTTGTAGGGATCTGAAAAGTCACTTGTGAGCTTTTATGTCTCCTCTCACAGCTGTGGCCAAATGCCTACATGTGGCTGCCAAAGGCCAGAGGATCACTTCGGACATCCCACCGCGTCCCTACATGTATCTAGATCCACACACAAAAGCTTCCACATCCCAACTGTCTTCTCATCTCGGTGCCCTCATGCTTCTTTCGGGTGAAGCGCTGTTATTTCTGGTAGCCTCCTATCCGTGCAGATATGCCTGAGAGGATGAATAATTGATTGCTGTTCCATCAGCTCGCTTTCCTCATTGACTTCCGGGATGAAGGGCGCATGCCCTGCTTCCGGGGATAATCGTTAGTGAAAGGAGTAAATTGTAACTTTGGTTTCTGTTATCAATGAGGATGAGATTGAGGTGCATGAAACAGAAATGCCAAAGGTAAGAATGGCTTAAACATGATGGAAGCCAATTTCTTTCTTCTATAAAGACAGTCCAGTGGCAGACATCCAAGGAGGTGGGCCCTAGACTCCACCTTAGTATATTCCTGGGGCCCCATCCTAGTGTAGGGCTTCTGTCCTCAAGGTTGCCTCGTGCTCTGAGACAGGCTGCTGGGACTGCAAGCCAGAAGAAGGAAAGACAAAAGGAGGCTCCACCTTCTGAATCCACTCCCTACACACACACACACACACACACACACACACACACACACACACACACACGCCCTTCCTGGAAGTCCTGCAGAATTTATCTTATTGGCCAGAAGCAAGTGACATCTAGCAGCAAGGGAGGCTGGGAAATTATAGTTTTATTCTTGGTCACAGTGTGTCCAGCTACAAATAGGGGCAAGTTCAGAGGGGTGGGGTGTTGGGAGACTGGGTAAAAAAGGTGAAGAAGTACAAATTGGGAGTTACAGACTAGTCATCACAGGATGTAAAGTACAGCATAGGGAATATAGTCAATAATACTGTAATAACTGTGTATGGTGCCAGGTGGATACTGGAAATAGCAGGGGGAACACATTGCAAAATATGTGATTGTCTAACCACTACACTGTACACCCAATACAAGATAATACTGAGTGTGGCACAACTGACAAATAAATACTGTGTATATTTGAGTTGTACAACGTAAAAAATATATGGAATGTAAACTGTAATTGAAAAAGAAACTTAAAAATATTTTGTTCCCTTGGCATAGTAGGAAACATGAAGAGGTTAGGAGCCATGTTTCCCTGTCAAGGTGGAGTCGGACTACATGATCCTCTGATAATTATTTGTACATATGAGATATTGTCCAGTTTGTACAGTGGAATAAAAACATATCATAAATCTACAAGTGAAACCTTATGGCATAAAATGACTAATGTTTATTCAGGCTTGTTCAGTTTTCAAAAGATTAAAAAACAGGGGCAAGGAAAGAGGAAGTGAGGAGTAAGTAGAGAAGAAATATCGCAGGTGGCAACTAGCCATCTCTGTATTTGGCAAGCCGTGAAGGTCATGACTAGCCTGGGAACAATGTCTGGGCTGAAGTTGTTCTAGGCTCTCAAGAGATTACCTGCTTCATCTAGACTTCCCTGCTTTGTTTAGACTTTTCCTGGGTGGGGGACAATCCTCAGGGCTAGAGTAGCCTCGTCTTGGCAAGTGTATTTACTTGTCCAGAGGCCTCAGGCCTAAAATCAATACAAATGCACAAAGAGTCACTGAGCATCTCCGTGTGGCCACCTTGATGCAGTCATAACCCAGGTGGTGGAAAGTCCTTCCCTGAGTGGCTTGTCCCCTGGGAAGGCAGCTTAGAACAGTCCTTGTGAAACTGCTTTTACCACAGTGCATAGCAGACCAACATGTGCGCCTACCATGACGATTACAGTTCAACAACACCCAACCCTCTCTAGGTCCTGCTCAAGGAGCGGAGTCCTCTCACCACACACTTGGCTGTCACAACAGTGTCACCTTGCTAGGAAAGTGTTCCTCATCTTGTTCTCAGTTTCAAGGGTTCGGGGAGAGACCATCCTGCTAATACAGCCAAACCCAGGAAGACAAACTCCTTAAAATTTTCCAATTTTTCACTTGTATTTCAAATGATGTTTGAAACTTGTGGGTATTAGATGGAGTGTGAAATAACTTGTGATACAGATATGTTTTTATTATAAACGCTATCGGGTGGCAAAGGTAATTGACTGAGAAGGCACCGTGCATCAGTTAGTGATAAGAAACATATCACTATTTTACAACATTTGAACTGAGTTATAATTTACATGTGCTAAAATGTACAGCCTTCAAATGTATATTTTGGTGCGTTTTAACAAAGGTCTACAGCTGAGTAACTACCTCCTTCATCAAGACACAGAACACTCACTTCCCTTGCCCTAGAAGGTTCTCTTATGTCGCTTTCCTGGCAATCCTGAGCCCTGTGTCCCTGCTCCAGAGGCAATCCCTGTTCCTGATTCGATAGCTCTGATTGTCTCTAGAACTTTTAGGGCTTCTCTAGAACCTCTAGAATACAAGTAAGTAGAATCAGACAGTGGGTATGGACTGTTTTTTGGTTCAAGTTTCTTTTGTTCAGCCTATTTCTGGAGAATCATCCCTGTTGTCCAATCAGTGGTTGATTCCTTTTGATTGCTGAATAAAATTCTATTGTATGAATCCACCCCAATTTATCAATCCATTCATAGCAACTTCTGTTTATCGAGCTGACTCACTCTTGCCAAACACTAGGCCACGCATGCCCCAGACCATGTCTCATAACAACTAGAGGAGAGTAGGCATGCTGGCCGGCTGTGGGGGATTTTTATTTGTGATTCTGTCTTTTGCTGTCCAGCACCAGCCCTGCTCTGATTAGCACCTGTCTGTCATCCTTTGTGGTCTTGGTGGGAGGTGAGATTCCGGAAATCAGAGCCTCCTTCTTAATGAAACTGCAGCCGGTGGAGGAGGAGGGGGGTGGCCTTGGCCTGGATCCAGCAATGGGAACTGCAACATGCAAAGGAGACCCTTCCCGCTGTGTGGCTTCTGCCCATGGCTCCAGCCTGGTCTTCTGAGCATCCTAGCTTCCTACCCATTTCCCCCAGTTGATGACACCTTGATTTTGGCCTTCTGAGCCCCGCAACTGGGAGACTAGATTTCTAGGAAGCCATGTGGTTTGTGGTCCAGGATTTTATCAATTCCAATCACTTCCCTTCCTGTTTAATTAGGAAGACTTGGTTCCTGCACTTGGGAACAGGCCATTACTGATACACTGAGCATTGTCCCCATTGTACAGATAAGGAAACCAAGGCCCGGGGTTCAGTGACTCCCCTGGGGTCACACAGGCTACTATATGGCAGGATGAGGATCATTACCCAGTCTCAGTCCATGCAAAGGAGGAGGCAACTTAAACCCTGACCTTGGCCCTGTGACTTTGTCTCCGTCCTTGCCCCCCAACCCCCGGGGTCAGCGTGGGCCAGCTGTCTGGAGAAGAAATGCACACATCCCTTCACAGCCCTCAGCTTCTCTCGACAGAGCCAGCCAGGCAGCCTGAGATTGTTCCAGCTCAAACCCCCGCCATCCCCAACCTGCTGAAATCCCGCATTTCAGCCACTCACTGAACCATTTCCCTCGCCCTCAGATCAGAAAGGAAAACCCACCCAGAACACAGTACAATCTTCCATGCCTTTCTGTGGCTTAGTTAAGCATTACTTTTAAACCCTTATTCTGATCTTTGTTTCATGTTTACAGAAGTGGATTCCTTTTATTCCTTTCCCCTGACAGGAATAATCCCTTTGGAATTTAAGCTTTTAAAGAGCAGCTCCTTGGGTTCTTTGAAAGGCAGGCGTCCTCCTCCGCAGAGAGGTGGGTCTGAGCTGCGTGGGGATGCACGCCTGGCTGGATGGTGAGCGAGCAAGTTCAGGCAGCTCGGGCTTTGGGCTCAGATCTGGCCTCTCCCTCCCCCAGCTCTCCCCCACCCCCCACCCCTAATGTTATACCAGTCAGCACCAAGCAACCTTGAAAAAGAAGAGGGAGAGGCCGGGGGCGGCTGTCAGCAGGAGGGACGGGGTGGGTGGAAGAAGACCGTACTGAAATGTCAGTGGCAGCCAGGGAGGGAGAGGATGACGCCACAGTCAGCCCACCCTGGGGCAGGGCCTCGCATTTTCCGAGATTCTCTGGATATAAAAACAAGCAGACACCCTGGAGGAGGGTTACGGAGTGCGGAGTGCGGTGGACACAGGAATTCACCCCTCGAATCCCTTGTAGTCAGTCACCCCCGTTGCTCCAGGAGAACCTCAGCTGTCAGCCCCTCTAGATACTCTCAGCCACAGAGTGGCCTCGCCCAGGGTGGTGCCCACGCCCAGTGATGGAGGGGGCGGGGGGTGGGGGTATAAAGGCCTGCTGTACGGCTCTCCTGGGGCAGTGCTGAACGGCTGCCATGGGGCCGCACCCCAGGGCCACCTCTCGCTGCCTTTGCTCCTGCCACATTTTTTCGTCCCAAGGATGCTCCCAGGTAAGCACCCTGTTCCAAAGCTCGATCTCAGAGTCCATTTCCCAGGGATCCAAGTCTCAGATCACTGACGCAGAAGTTAGCACTCAAACACATAA
Source organism: Myotis brandtii (assembly GCF_000412655.1). Classification (NCBI taxonomy): domain Eukaryota; kingdom Metazoa; phylum Chordata; class Mammalia; order Chiroptera; family Vespertilionidae; genus Myotis; species Myotis brandtii. Next base: position 13,032,749 of record NW_005356674.1, read on the forward strand.
AGATACAATGCACTATAGTTGTACTCACAGGACAATTATACAGTGAACGTTTAAATGTTAATTCACTGCATTTGCATCACTGAATTCCTTCAACTCTCAGCTTTATGTACATCATATGGAGAGAAAAAGTCCTATGAGCCTGGCCGGTGTGGCTCAGTGGTTGAGTGTTAACCTCTGAGCCAGGAGGTCACAGTTCGATTCCCGGTCAGGGCACGTGTCCAGGTTTCGGGCTAGGCCCTCAGTAGGAGGTCGCAGGAGGCAGCCGATCAGTGGTTCTCTCATCATTGATGCTTCTCTCCCCCTCTCCTGTCCTCTCTGAAGTCAATAAAAATATATATTTTTTAAAGTCCTATGGGGTAGTTACTATTACTATCCCATTTTATAGACGAGGCAACTGAAGATCAGAGAGGACAAATCATTTGCCCAAAGTGCCACATGTTACGGCGAGCCAGGATCTGAACCAGGAGGCTGGTCCCAGTCTGTGCTCTCAGACACCACATTCAGCTCCCCCACCCACCCACCCACCCCTGTGCTTTGCGAATGTCCATAATATTTCTTCCTACAAGACTAGGGCGTGAGGTCAAGGACTGTGTTGGAGCCTCAAACATCATCAGGGACAGGAAGGTTAAAAAAAGAAGTGTAAGAATATGAAAGGGAAGAATGGCATGAATATAGATGGCAAATCTCAAAGCAAAAAATTTTTAAGTTAAAAACATGACTGTCATGGAAATGCAAAATGAGTGTATGCCAAACATTGGGCTGATTGTACTCGTTTCCTGGGGCTACTGTGAGAGACAACCATGAACCACATGGCTAACACCAATAGAAATTTAGTCTCACAGTTCAGGGGGCCAGAAGTCCCAAAACAAGGCATCAGCAGGGCCACACGTCCTCCCAAGGCTCTGAGGGAGAATCCTTCTTGCCTCTCAGCTTCTAGTGACGCAGCATCTTGTAGTCTCCTTGGCTTGTGGGCGCATCTCTCTGCTCCGCCACATCTTCATGCCACCTCCTCCTCTGTGTCTTCCCCCCTGTCTCTTATAAGAACACTTACCACTGGATTTTGTTCCCACGGGCTAATCCAGGATGATCTCATCTCAAGATCCTTCATTTAATTACATCTGGAAAGACCCTTTTTCCCAATAAGGTAACATTCAGAGTTCCAAAGATTTGGACATGGCCTGTCTTTTGGGGAGCCACTGTTCAACCCACTATCCCCACTAATGGGGGTATTCTAGCCCATGATGGGAAGGGTGTCTTATCACTGCCTGATCAAGACAGTGGGATGAATGGGTGGATAAGACATTCATTCAGCAAATAGTCTCCAATATTCGGCACTAAAGACACTGGCAATACAGGCAACTAAGGTTTACAATCTACTGGTAAACAAATGGTAAAAAACGTGAACAAATGCATAAATAAGATTCTATATAGAATTCTTTAGCCTTGAAGAAGGGGGAACCAGAATGTGGGGGGAATGCCTGGGAGTTGAGGGGGGCGTAATCGTGTAGCTGCTCTGGGATTTGATCTGGGACCTGAATGTCAACAAAGAGCCAGCCATATGATGACCTACATTCAGGAGGGCAGCATTCTAGGGTCTTAACTCTAAGAGTCATTTGGTAACATTTTTTTATAGCCAGACTTTTTTAAAAATCTAAATATGGAAACAAAGGGCATTGAGAACAGAAGGAAGAGAAATCACCTGTAATCTTACTACCTTAACACCACTTTTAATTTTAGCCACAGTGCATTCCCCTAGTCCAGGCCCACCAGCACGTCTATTTGATGTAATTGATCAAAATCAACTGTAGCTTTAACAGTCGCTCTTTTTACTTAACATGATAAGCGCTTTTTGTAATAACCATAGTCCTGACCATCATAATTTTCAATTTCTGCATTATTGCCATCCAATATTTATCCTTCTCCCTGTTACACATTTGGGTTGTTTTGTAAGTTTTCATGTTTATGAGCATAAACATTTTTACAATACACATTTTTCTTCTTCTTTTAGATAAAATTTCCAAAAGTGGGAGATTCCTGTGTTGAAGGGAATACCTATGTTAGAGCTTTTGGTACAAGTCGCCAAATTGTTTTCCAAAGGAGTAAGAAAGAAGATAGTGTCAGGGAGGGTGTGCATGTATGTGTGTCTGTGTATAAGAATATGAGCAGGCCACCCAGCCGGCGTGGCTCAGTGGTTGAGTGTGAGCTTATGAACCAGGAGGTCACGGTTCAATTCCTGGTCAGGGCGCATGCCCAGGTAGCAAGCCATCCTTCCCTATGAGTATCTGTGAGTGGGGGTCTGCTTTGCTCTCTGGTGTGTGTTCAGTGCCAGGTGCACAATAAGAGCTCAGTAATGGAAGGAGTGGCTTGAGTCCCACGCTCAGGTTTTGCAGCTCTGGATTTACAGCTGAATTTGCTGTTGCGCTCCAAAGGACAGAAAATTGCCTCATCAGGAATGAATGTTTTGCATTGCTCTGCTTTGGTAGCTTTGGCTTTTGACTGAAAAAACAAAAACAAGAAACAAATGCTAAATAGATGTTTATGGAGCCTGGCTGGCAGGCTCAGTGGTTGAGCATCGACCTATGAACCAGGAGGTCACAGTTCGATTCCCGGTCAGGGCACATGCCTGGGTTGTGGGCTCGATCCCCAGTAGGGGGTATGCAGGAGGCATCCAATCAGTGATTCTCTCTCATCATGTTTCTATCCCTCTCTCCCTCTCCTTTGAAAAAATAAATAAAAATAATAAATAGATAGATAGATGTTTATGGAGATTGGGCCAAGAAGGCAAGCTGAGCACTTTCAGCCTCCTCCTCCAAACCTCAAGAAATGACTGGAAAAAAAAAATGACTGAAAAGATCATATTAAATAAAATTTATTAAACCATCATGTTAAATGAAGTTTGTTAAATCATCATGTGAAATGCAGTTTGTTTCACAAGCTGAGGAGTTCATTCTGTTGGTTCCAGGGATACCATTTTCATGAGATGCTTGCAAATAGCTGGTGATGTGGGAAATTGTACCTCTCTGCCGGTTGCTTGCTATTTTCAGTAAATCCAGGACTGGAAAAGCTGGATTGTGAATAAATTAATGTCTTATGTTACTAGTACATACCCATTTATATGTGTATTTATACATCCCATTCAGCCCCTTCTCCACTCACTGGCCCCAGGCTGTGATAGACAAATACAGCATTCATCGAGATTCCTGCAGGGCCTGGACTGAAAGATAAGCAAGTCTGGGTTCTTTTATTATTTTTTAAAAATTTTATTTATTGATTTGAGAGAGAGAGAGAGAGAAAGAGAGAGATCAATTTGTTGTTCCTCTTATGCATTCATTGGTTGCTTCTTATATGTGCCCCAACCAGAAATCTAATAGTAACCTGCAACCTTGGCATATGGGGGCGACACTCTAACCAACTGAGTACCTGGCCGGGACCAGTCTGAGTTCTTATAAACAGCCTCTGAGACAAAGATTTGTGGGGAGCTGATTTATTAGAAAACATTCCCAGGAAAGATGGGTGGGGAAGTGGGACCAGGAAGAGAGGAGACTACCAACCAAGGGTATAATAGCAAACAGGGGGTCACTGTGGCTTAATGTGGGGAGCTCTGGAAACAGTACAGGTCACACCTCAGCGGTGTCCCTATCAAGGTGAGGGACCTGAAAGTCTTATATGCCCTGTACCCATCAGTACACAAACTGTCCCCAGGGACAGTAACTCACCAACGCTTCTGGGTCTTGGTGTGCTAAGTGCAGTCCCGAAGGCTGAGGCCTGGCCTGCGACAGAGACACAGACGCTGGCTGCTGGGAGCAAAAGCCTTGGACGTGGTAAAGGGATTTGAGGGCCGGAGGATGGAGCTCTGCCAGCTGTGAAAGGAGACATCAACTTTAACAAATGAAAGAACAAACATCTGAGAACGTGGAGTTAATTGAAAAAGAGAGAAGATGACTCTGGAGAAAGTTTAATCAGTCTCCTCCAGGACATAGAAGCAGGTATTTCAACTGCTGAATCAGACAGAGGTCTTGAAAATTGTTTTTGGTCACTGCCTTTTTTTTTTTTAAGTAGATGGATAACAGCAAAGTGGGAACAGCTGGGGAACAAACTCTTGAGCTGGAGGACCGAACTGAGGAAGTCCCTGAAAAAGAGAGAAACAGTGTGAAAGAAAAGATAGCAACATGGAAAATAATGTCATAAGTTCCCACAGCCACCTACTAACATTTTCTGAATGAGAAGACAAAGAGGATAGATGGGAGAAAAATACTTTAAAAGGTAATAGAAGAAGAATTTCCAGAGTTAGTAAGTACAGGAGTCCTCAGAACAAAAGTGCCCAAAAAGGACTCAAGCAGGAAAAATTCTGCAGACATAGTGGTGACGTCATGGTGAGATTTTAGAATGCCGAGGACTAAAGGAAAGTCCTAAATCCTCCCAAGAGAAATGCAAATGATACACAGGGAGGAGGGGGCGTATCACACTGACCTCATACTTTTCATCAGCAGTAGTTGATGGGAGAAGAGAGTGAAGCTAGATCTTTAACGTTCTGGTGGAAAAAGCTTGTGAACATACATTTGAAGTGAAAATAGTCACATGGGGAACCAATATAGACATTTCACACAAGCAAGAACTCAGAAGAAAAAACTACTGGCAAACCCTGTTGGAAAGGATGAGAGAACACACTCTATGAAACAATAAAAACTGATTTGAGAAGAGCAGCAGCATAGAGAAGCAATAGGAAACTAAGGAGAAAATAAACTGGTAAAATGTTAAGAAAAGCAAGTAATCATCAGGATCCCCATTTATTAAGCAGTTAACTTGTGAAACGAATAGTAAGCTTGCTGAAGATCATCTTCAAAGAAAGTGTCAAACCAACGCACATTTCCAAATGGATAGCCTCTGTAGCAGGGGTCCTCAAACTTTTTAAACAGGGGGCCAGTTCACTGTCCCTCAGACCGTTGGAGGGCCGGACTATAGTTTAAAAAAAAAACTATGAACAAATTCCTATGCACACTGCACATATCTTATTTTGAAGTAAAAAAACAAAACGGGAACAAATACAATATTTGTATTTGCATGTGGCCCGCGGGCCGTAGTTTGAGGACCCCTGCTGTAGCGTCGTAATAAACTTCACTGAAAATTGGGAAATGCAGAGACAAGTCTCCACACGGTCATGACATGAGGACTCTGTTTCTATGGGGTCTGGGCGGACCCACCTACCTGGGTGTCTGTCAACTGGACCGGCAGTCTTTGTCCATGGAAGGGCCATCCCAGATAGCACACTTCCACTGGCGTGTGTAATCTCTCTTCTCAAACCACCAGTCCTCTAACTCTGTAAAACCTCGGTTGACTGAGAATGGATTTGTCTAATTTGCCCTCTGGTCTTTCTCTTACAGCACAAATTATTCCACTGAAACCTGCCAAAAGCTTTCAAACCTTCAGCACTGACTGGGGAGTGAAATTGAATAACAAATGAGCTCAAGTCATTGGGGAAAGTCTTGTTTGAAAAAAGAGACCCCAGCTGCGTTTGAACCTTTTTTTTTTTTTTGGTGTTGTGTGTGGGGGGGGGGGTTGTTTGTTTGTTTTGTTTTGTTTTGCTTCAGACCCCCTCCTTTATGACACCTCTTAGAACCTTTAAACGATTTGCTTTTTTGGGAATGATTCGATCCGTTTGGAGTCAGCGGCCTCTTCCAGAGGAGGCAGCGGCGTGAGGGCGGCCGCCTTTGTTTCAGGAGCGTGTCCACTCATTAGGACAGCACGAGTTTGTTTCCATATCGGGAACTTCAGTGATATCCGTCTCCCCGGGGATTCGAGATTGTTAATTACTTTCTGTGAAAGAGGGAGCCCGCAGCGGGGCCGCTTGGCAGGTCTGCTAAAAATAGAGGCTATAGGTTATTTTTAAAAACCCTCATCCAGGGATCATGACTGTGAGTCACATTTATCTCTGGAGTATGCCTGCTGAGGGAAAACCACACGGCTCTGTGGACTTTTCCTACCCTCCCTGAAGCATGGCCACCCCTGCAGAACAGTCACAGCTCCCCACCCAGGAGGAAATGGAGAAGGATCTGTGCACATGGAATTGTAAGACCCGATTTAGTTTAAAATAGACATTCCGTATCCAAAGAATGTGCACTATTTTCTCAGCCATAGCTCTTTTAAAATATATATATGTATAATTTTTTTTTATTGATTTCAGAGAGGCAGGGAGAGGGAGAGAGAGCTAGGAACATCAATGATGAGAGAGAATCATTGATTCTCAGATTCTCAGAGAGAATCATTGATCGGTTGCCTCCTGCATGCCCAACACTGGGGATCGAGCCTGCAACCCAGGCATATACCCTGACCAGGAATCGAACTGTGACCTCCTGGTTCATAGGTTGATGCTCAACCACTGAGCCAAGCCAGCTGGGCCTCTCAGTTATAGCTCTTAACTAATGTTTGCCATGCGGCTGTATGCTCTACGTGTTGTTAGCTTCATTCAGCTCCCTTCCCAGGAATGTTTGTAATCTGCGAAGTACTCACGGAGGAGGAGGCCCATGGCACGGGAGGTGTCCGTCTTCTCCAGGACATCAACATCACTTGCTTACAGAACATTAAAAAGAAATTTTGAGTGATAAATGCATGAATCTACAGCTACTTGTGATTAGGCTGTTCTGGCTAAAACAGAATACATTATCTGTAAGACATACTTCACACTCCCAAGGCACTTTAAAATAATGAAAACATATAAAATAATATCTAAGTAATTAAAGTAATGGCGAATAAAAACTCCGCTTTGTACGGAATTGCCTATTGGAGTAATATATCTCTTTTTATAAGCCCTTGGTGATATCGCTATTAATTTTTAAGTAACAAAATATTGCTCTGGAACCAAAAATGGGGTATTAACTAAGACACACACTATTAATTGCTTTGCAAATGCAAAGTGCTCAATTCTCGTTTATGCAAATAATCCGTGGAGGTTACCTAATAAAATCTCTGCATAGTGTCCACTTTTGAGTCGCCTGGGCAGTGAGGAAACACCCCCACCCCCCACTGAACCCATAACAATAGCCTCCTTAGACCCCCTGTCTCCTCTCTGAGCTGATTGGCCTGCGTCAGGAAGCCTGGTTTTGTGCACACTCTCTCCGCCCTCACATAGTCATTCTTTCCATTAGCCCAGCCCCTTCCCTGATGACTCAGGCACTATTTATTCCCCCCTCCCCTTTCAGCCCATGGGTTTTCTGAGCCACAAGTGGGACACTTCTTAAAACGATAGCACCTTCTTAAAGACGATATTCTGTCCCCAGACCAGCCTGTTCTCCAGGCAACCTCCTGACTTCTTGATGTCTCTAGTCCCCTGAGTCCCAGGGGTTTGGCCTCACGGCCCCGAGTGCTCTTTATTCACCAGCCAGACTGTGCCTGACTCAGCACATCCTGAGCTCCCCAGTCCCAGTGAACCCATTTCTCTGTGCCCCACTGTATACACCGAGCGGCAGGGGGGAAGTGGGGGACTGGGGTTTGGAGTCTCGGGTGCATAACTCCGGGAGGCACTCACTCCTGGAGTCAGGTAAGTGCAGGGTCAGTGCCTCCGTAAATTGTGTGTTTAGCGCTTCACTCTCCTGCCCTAGCCCTGATTCACTCACAATCCCGCTTTTCCAGTCCTGGATTCACTGGAAACAGCAGGCAACAGGCAAAGAGAAGAACTGTGGTGGAAGATTACCTAGAAGTAGGTATAGGCCCCCTTTTCTTCAATGTCCCTTCCCACCAGCTATTTGCAAGTATTTCATGAAAAAAAAATGTATTCCTTTGGTGAGGGGAGTGGTTGGGGAGAGGTCAATGGGGAAAAAAGAGACAAATGTAATACTTTAATCAATAAAGAATAAATAAATTAATTAATTAATTAATTTTTTAAAAGAAAAAAATGTATCCCTGGCTTGTGAAACAAAAGCTGCTTAACACAATGAACTGTGTCTTACCAGCTCTTCTGTAAACTGGTTAGAGGGAAATTTTCTAACATTTTAAAGGTTGTTATTGTTCCTCTTAGCGAGTTTCAATGTATATTAATATATTAAAGGTTCTGAGAATCCTCATAGGGGGGGGAAAAAAGCAGCCTGTTTAAATTTGTTTCAACCAGCCTTTGACCACAGAACTTTTGGTGTGTGTGGTGGGGAGACACCTGTTAATGTCATGCAGAACAGGCGTTGGGAGGAACCTGGTTTGGGAAACCACGATGGAGTAGACTGAGCCTTAGATTTAAGACAGGAGACATGGGTTTGAAGCCTGGGCAGGGGTAAGGGCCCCTGCGCTCTAGTCACCCTGTCCCCAGATCTGTCCATGGAGGGGGTTGGATCAGGTGAAGACTAAGGGCCCTTCCAGCTGTGAGACACCAAAACCCTCTGGCTATCTCTTCCTTCCTGCACTGGTGGCCTCCCTCCCTCGGTGGGTCCCAGGGGAAAGGAATCTTTATATAAAAATGTGCCTGCCCCAAATTGGTACTCGGGGAGCAAACTTTTCAGTGGTATTTCAGGTGAATTCAGGGAGGCAGTCTCAAGTCAGGAAATTCACTCTCCTTAAATATGTCAGAAACCCTCCTGGCCGTCGTGGCTCAGTGGTTGAGCTATGACTATGAACCAGGAGGTCACAGTTCGATTCCCCCATCACAGCACATGCCCAGGTTTTGGGCTTGATCCCCAGTGGAGGGTGTGCAGGAGGCAATGATTCTCTCTCATCATTGATATGATTCTCTGTCATCATTGATGTTTCTATCTCTCTCTCTCCCTTTTCCTTCCTCTCTGAAATCAATAAAAATGTATTTTTAAAAGTATGTCAGAAACCCAATAAATAAAATCAAACAGTGGGATAACTGAGAAATGTGACTCCTCAGCTGGCTCAGAGGCTGAGAACAAACCCGGTGCCAGGGAGACCTGCAGCCCCTAAGCCAAGCATGTCAAACTCAAAGGCTAACACAGGCCGAATAAACGAGGCATGCGGCCCACGGGCTGCAAGTGCCACATCTTGCCCTAAACCGTCCAGAAGTGTGGCTAAGGCTCAGGTTTGCCTCTGCATCAGTGTAGCGACTTCAGGTCATTCCAGCTTCAAGACACCGTGGCTGTTAGCACTGATTGTCAGCCTAATTTTTATCCAAATATATCAATCCTTTTAAGGCCAACATACAAAGGCAAATATTTGCTCCTTGCACCAAAGTAGCCAACTTTTAAATAATAGATTTTTCCTGGGTCACTAAGAACCACCCTTGATCATTTTTCTCTCACTTTTTGAGAGATCTTGTCTAGCAAATGATATTCACTGTCATTCATTCATTTTCCCTTTAAAAAAAACACACAAAAAAACATTCATCCAAAATGCATATCACTTGGCTGTCTTCCCAGCCAAAAGCCAAGACACTTATCGGAGTTATAGTTATTCCTTCCGTGTAAGAAGTTTTTGTTTATTTTATCTTGCTGTCGTTTACGTTTGAGTCAATAGACAGACCTTCTGTGATGCTGTTTAACAAAACACCTAATGAATACAAGCCCCGAAGCTCCTGCTGACAGCGGCTCCAGGAGATGGGACTTAAGCCCATTTAATTCATTCAGGCTTTTCAGTGGACAACTGTGGCACCTTATCCCAGGAGGGGAGAACTCATGTCCCAACTGAAATCCCCTATCCTCAGCGTCATAAACCTGTCACCACGGTCATAAAAAGTTGGTAGGGGGCGCTTATTAAATGCAGGTCCATGGTGCTCCGTGGCCCCACCCCCACCACTGCCTGGTGGTGGTGCCGTAGGCTCTGGGCTCTGAGCACCTGCAGGCTCCATCCCATCCCCCATCGGTACCTTTTATACCTTTGCAGCTTGCGGCTGGGAGAGGGCAGTGGGCCCTCCCGCTCCCCTTCCCTAGGCAGTGGGGTCAAGTTCTGAGCTCTTTGGAGTTCCGGGTTTCCTTTACAAGGAACCAGACCCTCGAAGTTCTGGTTTATTCTGGAATCCACTCAGGATAGATACCGAGATAAGGACCCAGGTGCCTTGGAGAAAAGAGGAATCAACCAAATGAATGTCAGTTCTCCCAGAAAGGGTTAATATTTCTAAGATAACAATCTTCCACCCCACCCCACCCCACCCCAGTCCCTGCTTTTCTCCATCCCACCCCTCACCACTGAGCCAGCCCGTCAGCTCCCTGCCCCAGGGAAGGGATGGGCCTGGGCAGAGCAGATACAAAGGTGTCTGGCTGCTTAGGCTCTGGGTGTAGGCTCACGTTTGCCTAAGCAAAATGTTGGAGAGAATTGGTGTTCCAGGGAAGATCTATTCCAGGGCTGGAGAGAGGAGGTCAGGAGGCAGTCCAGAAAGAGAAGCCTTGTCCAGCCGGCGTGGCTCAGTGGTTGAGCGTTGACCTATGAACTAGGAGGTCACGGTTTGATTCCCCGATCAGGGCACAAGGCCGGTTGCAGCTGCGTCCCCCATGGGGGCCTGCAGGAGGCAGCTGATCAATGATTCTCTCTCATCATTGATGTTTCTATTTCTCTCTCCCACTCCCTTCCTCTCTGAAATTAATAAAAATATATTTTTTAAAAAGAAAAGAGGCCCTACGGGGCACATTAAAATTCAACCATGAGATTCCAGCAAAGGTAGTCAGTTACCATTCTTGTTGTGTTTATGCAAACATCAGGACAGTAGATAAATTAATCTTGATTTGGCTTTTTGATAGCCATGGAGGAATTTTAAGAAGAAAAATCCTATTTCAATAGAAGTTGCTAAAGCTAAAATGGTTTCTTTCCCTTCCACCGGACCATTTGTTAAGCATATAGGGATAGTTCAGTTGATAGTTCTGTGTGCCCAGTTCGGGCCTCTAGCAACGGTGGAATAGAAATGCAGTCCGTTGCCCCAGGGTAAGGGCTACGCCCTCCATCTTGCCCCAGGGTAAGGGCTACGCCCTCCATCTTGCCCCAGGGTAAGGGCTACGCCCTCCATCTTGCCCCAGGGTAAGGGCTACGCCCTCCATCTTGCCCCAGGGTAAGGGCTACGCCCTCCATCTTGCCCCAGGGTAAGGGCTATGCCCTCCATCTTGCTCCAGGGTAAGTGCTCCATCTTACCTTGGCCATGTGCTTGGCAAGGAGCTTCTTCCCGGAAGTCTAAGCCTCTGCTAGCCACACCCAGGAACAAGACACTGACTTGCGCCTGGCCAATCGGCAAGGCCACAGCCCTTTCTCCTCCCCTTACTCCAACCCCCTATAAAACCCCTCTCCACACAGAGTTCTCTCTCTCTCTGCTTCCTGTCGCTGCGTCGGCAAGGTGGGGGAGCCGAGCTAGCTCGAATAAAGACTCTTATGCTTTTGCAAAAAAAAAAAAAAAAGAAAGAAAAAAAGAGAAGCCAGGCACCCTGCTTCCTAGAAGAATCCCAAGAACAGCAAAATCCTAAAGAAGTTCGTAAATCCTGAGGACTGGGGGCACCTGTGCCCTGCTTCCACTTGACACCCTCCAAGTTGGCAAGGCCTCGCAGAGGCCCTGGCTCTGGTGTGTCCAGGCTGAGCCGTCTTCGTGTCTCTGAAAGTTCCACCTCACGCCCAGGCCCAGAGCCAGCCGCGCGAGGCCTCCACCCAGCACAGGGCCCAGTGGGACCGTGTGGGGTTCAGTGACCCAAGAAACCCCTCCACTGTGCTGACCATACCTGAGCTGCCCCTGGAAACTTGACTTAGATTGAGCTCCCACCACTCCAGGAAGGACAGGAGCTTAAAATAGAAATGAGTGAGTTGTTTTCAAGAGTAATTTGTGTTTATTCTCTATCAGAGTGATAGGCTGATAGCTCTATCCACAACCCAGGCTGGAGATAAGGGGGGAGTGGCCCAGCCCTCATAGCGCAGGTCCCATGGTCCAGAGTTCCCTTCCCCCTTCTCACCTCCGCCTCCTGCCACCTCCTCACCAATCCTCCCAAACTGGTGAAACCTTGGCCCTCTGAGAAGTCGATTGCTTCCTTCCCCAGAAGCCAGAAACCTATGTCTCAAGTGGTCATTGTGAATCTAATCCGGGGCCTTAGGATGAAGGCAGGGCGGTATGATGCTCTGGACTGTTCCACAGGCCACTGGTAACTGACCACGGGGAGGACCACGAGGGGAGGACTGCTTTTCCCAGCCTGGGCCAAGCTGTTTGGATGTGAGTGTAACTGAAGGTGGTAACGAGCGAATGGGAAACTCTTTTGCCTTTTTCCATTTACCCAGATTCCTAGTTTTCTTTTCCTTCAAGTTTTCTGTGGCAACAGATTGAAGGTAAGAAGAAAGGTTTAACTTGTCCCATCTTTGAGCACATTGTCCCCCCACCACCGCCCTTACCTTACAAAGGTAATAACAGTTATGCACACAGGCCCTAGCCCAGTGGTCAGCAAACTGCAGCTCAGCAAACCGTGGCTCACGAGCCACATGCGGCTCTTTGGCCCCTTGAGTGTGGCTCTTCCACAAAATACCGACTTCTGCTCATGGGCCACGAAGTTTCAATCACACTGTACATGCGCGCCCGCACGTGGTATTTTGTGGAAGAGCCACACTCAAGGGGCCAAAGAGCCACATGTGGCTCGTGAGCCGCGGTTTGCCGACCATGGCCCTAGCCAGTTTGGCTCAGTGGATAGTGCTTGGCCTGCGAACTGAAGGGTCCCAGGTTTGATTCCGGTCAAGGGCACATGCCCAGGTTGCAGGCTCAATCCCCAGTGTGGGGCGTGCAGGAGGCAGCCAATCGATGATTCTCTCTCATTATTGATGTTTCTATCTCTCTCTCTCCCCCTCTCCCTTCCTCTCTGAAATCAATAAAAATATATTTTTTAAAAAAAGAACAAAGGTTCTTAAAAAAAATAATTATGCACACACACTTATACCCTGACAAAATATCAGTCTTAAAAAGGCCAAGCTCACCTTTTTACAAAAATGGAATATGGACCTCAGACTTCAAAGTATGGTTTCACTAAACCCCAGTACAGGAGTCCCCCGCTTTTCTCACGTTTGCGTTACCCCTGCTCTTTGACGAAAGCCTAGGTGAGTGCCTGTTTTCATAACCCAAGATATCTGAGGAGGAGTTTCGCTTTTATGGAAAAAGCTGAAAAGAGAAAACAGTGAGCAATTATAGAGGCAGCAGGCTCCTAAGTGGGGAGAG
>NW_005356674.1:13045858-13063244 GCF_000412655.1 Myotis brandtii
TCAGAACTACACTCAGCAGCTCAGCATCAAGCTGCCATGGCTTTGACCTGTGTCTGTAAGCGTCTGTGCTCTAGCTTCATTCATTGTGTGCATCCCCTCCCAAGATGTATCCTAAGGTCTGAGAAAAGCCTAAGAGAGCTCACAGGGTGTCACGCTTAGTGTAAAACTGGACATAATTAAGCACATTGGTATAATTTTGTAGGTTATTTTCTGGGTCTGTGAACACTCAAAAAATGTTTTCATTAAGTTAAATGGTAACTGCTTCTTGGCTTTGCACCATTGCAACTTACAGAAGTTTCATAGGAACACTCTGCTTTCACTTCGTGGGGGAAACCCGTACTCCACACATCTATGTTGGTGAACTGCTCTTTTCTTTGGAAAGAATGCTTTAAAACGCAGAGGTCTTAGATTCAAGGTTTTGCCTGGGTCATTATCCACTGGTTGCAGCTCCTCACCTCCTGCCTCTGTCTCACCAATTGTTAAAAGCCAAGACGTAAAGAAAGATGGGGTAACATTGGTAGCTTTGGTGCAAACTTGCCAGGGATTGTCAAAGTGACCCATCTCCTGTGGTGGAAGTTGGTTGGAAGGTCCTAGCATCAGTCCTTGTTCTCTGTCATTGCCACTCCTGTGCCACCTTCTCTTCTCTTAACCAGGCCCACTTCTCAAGTCACTCAAAGCAGGAAAACTTCCTTTGTAAGATCCTCCCTCCCTCCCTTCCTCCTTTCCATCCTTCCTTTCTCCCTCTCCAGTAGCATTGTTGAGCATTTAGCGCAGGGGTGGGGAACCTTTTTTCTGCCAAGGGACATTTGGATATTCATAACATCAGTCACGGGCCGTACAAAATTATCAACCTAACAATTAGCCTGCTATATTTGGTCAAACATTTAATTAACTCACCCCTAATGCCTTGGCAGGGCCAGACCAAATGAGTTCCTGGGCCTTATAAGGCCCAAGGGCCAGACATTTCCCAACCCTGATTTAGAGAGCGCCTGTCACACCCTCAGTTTTGCACACCTTCAGTTTTACACTTCCAGGGGCCTGAAAGCCAACGTGGAACTACCAATGTTTCCACCAAGTTGCCTCTAAGTAATGGGGCTCTGGGCTCCAGCTACTAGTAAATTCCAGAAGGAAAAGGCAATTCAAAGATGGCATCATTTGTCTCTGTTGGTAGCTATTATTAATATATATCTTTTTAAACAACCACAATGCCTATATTGTCTCCATCTGAAAGCTTGACTGTACCTCTTTCAATATAGTCACGGAAGAAGGAGCAAAGTGGAACTTCTTTTTCAATAAGCTCAATGAGCAAGAGCGAGAACATGACAGGCAGATTTCTCCCAGTGACAAAAGTTGAGTCAGTTAGAAAGGGCAGAACTATGCAGTGCATATGATGTGCGAGGCATTTGACAGTTCTGTTCCAGAGTTAACATGTAGGGGAACTGGAGAGTCTCCTTGATGTAGAAAAACCCAGGTCTTGCATTTCCAGGTCTCTATTTCGATTTCCACCCTAGCATTTTATTATCAGCATCTGTAACTCTGAAAATATGTTAGAGTGATTTTTTTTTACTGACATAGAATAAAAGCATTGCTTCACCAGAGCATTGGAATAAGAAAAAATAAGTAATTCTGTCCAGTTTTATGATCTGACGTTGTATTAAAGTGATAGATTGGTACTCGGCATGTCTTTTTCTGGGCTTCCTGTAACCCTAGTAACATATAAACCATCAACTATAAGATAATTGCCTTCTGAAAGAAAAGGAAAATGTGGGGGGTGTTTGCCTGTCTCCTCCAATTCAGTACCAAATAGTAGTATTTGAACTAGTTTCTGGGAAATGCAACCCGACAAATTCAGGGCCAGCACACGTGTTCTTTCATCTCTCGTTTTCAGCTCGCTTCATTTGGTCCTCTGCCTTTCCTCCCAGCCCTTGTTTGTTATGAAGCACTAGAACTGAGAACTACAGAAAGTGTTTGCAAGCTGGATAAACATATGAAGTTAGTTCAGGAAGAAGGAAAGAAAAGAGAGGACGCAAGGACATTACACAGCAGAGTGGAAGAGGCTCAGCCTCAGCGTCAAGGGACCTGCCTGAGAACCCCAGCTCCGCCTTTCAGCAGCTGTATGGTCCTGCCACTGGTCCCTTCATTTCTCTGAGTCCTAGTTTCTTCCGGTGAGAAATGGAATAGCGACATTTACCCCAGTGGGTCTGCTGGGAGAATTACATGAGACGATGTGTCTAAAACACATGGTTAGCCCACTGCTGTGGCTCAGTGGTTGAGCACTGACCCAGGAACCAAGAGGTCAAGATTTGATCCCAAACAGGGCACATGCCCAGTTGTGGGCTCAATCCCCATTAGGGGGTGTGCAGGAGGCAGCCGATCAATGATTCTCTTTCATCATTAGGGGGTGTGCAGGTGGCAGCCAATCTATGATATTTCTCTCTTATCAATGTTTCTATCTCTCTATCCCTTTCTTTTTTTAAAAAATCAATAAAAACACATTTTAAAACTAAAAAACACGTAGTTAGTGCTCAGTCGATGGTTCTCCCTGATTAGCCCGTCTAAGTTAAGGTGTACGAGCTTGATGTATTGTCACTTTTCAAGGGTATATTTTTGCTTTCAGGTTTTTATAAGACTTCTTGATGCATAAACTCAAAAGAGGAAGCCCTGGGGAATTTCCCACATTGTGGCCGATCAGTTGGGAAAGATTTGCTTAGGACATCAGGGCCTTCGGGGAGTTTGTCCAGTTACGCCACCAAGGTATTTTTTCTGGTATTTAAATAAGACCCACGCTGTATCCAGGGCTATCTTTGTCACCAAAGAACTCTGGCTTCTCTGTTTCTGTGGGTGATGTCATTGTGCCATCATTAGGGCAGGTGGTGGCCTGGGGCATGGCACGCAGAGAGAGATCTGGGGCTGAGGTGACCTCTAAGATGAATGGCAGGCTCTCCTCCTAGGGCTACAGGGTTAGGAAACGTCCGTACACCTAGGACAGTGCCAGCTTACCCCTGCTGCCCCTGAGCAGTTATCAATCGCAACTCCTCCCTGTTCATTCTCAAAATTATCCCAGTTTGGATGGTAAATTACATAGTGACCTTAATCAGAGTGAACTTTATGTGAGCAAGGACAGTAAGTCACACAGGGACATTGATGAAGTACCTTCATTCTAATCAATGTTAAGACACACTGCCATGGCCCTAGCTGGTTTGGCTCAATGTATAGAGCGTCGATCTGCGGACTGAAGGGTCCCAGGTTTGATTCCGGCCAAGGGCACATGCCTGGCGGTATTCGAATTACTAACCGGTAAAGGGTCAATCTGAATTATTAACCGGTACTGGTTAATGCGGATTGACCATTTACCGGTGAATAATTCGGATTTTGTAATAAAAAAAAACCCACAATAATTTCAGAGAGAAACATCAAAAGTGCTTTATTCAAAGTAATGTCACCGCCATGGCATGTACCACTAAGAAAGAATAAACCCCACCATGTTCGTTTGCTAGGCCTGCCCTTGCAGGTATCCGCATTATTAACTGGTATCCGAATTACTAAACGGTAATGGTTCAATCCTAATTATTAACCGGTCCTGGTTAATGCAGATTGACCATTTACCAGTGAATAATTCAGATTTTGTAATCAAAGAGAACACGATAATTTCAAGAGAAACATCAAAAGTGCTTTATTCAAACTAATGTCCATCGCTAGCTATACATTTCCCTCATCTTTCAGGTAATTTGTGGATACCGTCCCAATAGAACTTTTCGTTCTGGTGGTTTTACGATCAAAGCGTTCAAATTGATTATTTGTTGTCAGTAGCGATCAGTATTAATGGTTTCACCTGGTTTTAGAAGCTCCTAAATATACCACATCTTCCTGATCCCACCAAATGCAAAGCATTGTCTTCTTTCCGAAGCGATTTGGCCTTGCAGTCACTGTTGATGGTTGACCTGGATCAACCCATGATTTTGTGTAATCTACCTCTAAGCTCTCTGTCATTTCTCATTTTCACATAAATTCGCTCATCCAGGCTGAGCCTGATAAGATCCAGGGGCTCTTCTACAGTGTTGGTAGTTTGTTGCTGGTCCACGTCGTCCGCCATGTTTCAAACCCTGCCTGTGCAAGTTGTTTTAGAGTTTGACACGCATCTTCATCCAATAATGCTTGTAATTGTTGGTCTTCAAACTTTTTTGGTTGACCTGGACGTTCTTTGTCTTTCACATCGAAATCATCACTTTTAAAGCGTTTAAACTAGCGTTCACAAGTATCTTGAGATGGAGCATGTTCACCATTAAGCTTCCTGGAGTATACGATAACTTTCAGCAGCACTTTTCTTCAAAATAAAGTAATGAATTAAAACTTCCCACAAATGCTCTTTTTTTGGCACGAAATTTGACATTTTTAAAGCATAAAAATATCTATGATGTTAACACCTTCAGAAAATTTGACATATGAAGTATTGAAGCTTGTTGTCAATACAACAAAATAGCATACATATCAAATCGCATATATATCAACATATGTGTAACTTCGTGTATTGAAAAATATCTGAATTATTAACCGGTACACCTGGTAGGTGGCTGTCTGCTCCCTGCGTCTTTATAAGCTCTTCCCTCCCTGTGTGTGTCCTAATCTCCTCTCCTTTTAGGGGCACTAATTATGTTGAATTGGGGCCCACCCTGAAGACCTCCTTTAGTCTTATCACCTTTTTAAAGACCACCTGTCCACACACAGACACATTCTGAGGTCCTGGGTGTTAGGACTTCAACAGCTAAATTTTGTGGGAACATGACACCCACCGTTTAAACTCTGGTGCGCCATGAGTTGGTAGCCGTATCCTGGTGTCAGGGCCATTACAATGTGAGCAACTGTATGGGTCAGAACTGCACGGCTCTAAAACACAGTTGGTGTGGAAAGGAGACAACTAGTCCCATTCTCTGTGCTTTGTGATGGTGAGCACAGAAATGTAGGAACCTCTTCATTTGGAACCGTCACTTTCCCCCCTCCACCCTCCCGAGGGGCCTGGGAGAGGAAGGGAGCGCCAACCCGCCCAGATTGTGATCTTGATTGCTTCCCCTCCCTGGTGTCTCACTTCCTGCCAGTTCTTCTTTTGTAACAGTGCCCATGACTGCCCCTTCCTCTCTCCCCACCCACACCCGCATCAGCCCTTAGCTCATACCTGGACGGTTTCCACGGCTCCTGAACCGGTCTTCCCACTTCCATCCCCTTCCTTTCCCTCCGAATCCACCCTGACTCCAGCCTTGGTCAGCAAGATGACGCTCCGAACCCGTAGCCTTGGTCACGCCACACCCCTGCTAGGAAGCCCTAGCCGGCCCTTCACTCCTAAAGAGTAAAAAACAGACGTGTCTCCACCTAACCCTGAGCCTCCACGCTCAGTCTGGCCCGGCCTCCCTGCCAGCTGCCTCCATGACCCTGCAGCACAGCCTGCCTTTCCACCTCGGGGTGTCCGTCTGCTCTGTGCCCCTAGACCGGCTGGCCCGTGCTCTGGGCCTGTTTGACTGCTACCATGTAATTATTGCACATCGTTATTTATGTCTGACTCTCCAGCTAACAGCCATCCACATGATCACGACTGTAACGCACTCTGTTAACCACATCCGTGGAGAAAGGAGTTGTTTCTCCTTGGCTCCTCCAGAAAGAATGAAAAGTATTTCCCCCACCCCCTCCAGCCTCCCTGCCCGACGAGAAGGTGGCCATTGTGTCCTGGAAATCGGACTTCCTTTTGCCCCGAGAGAGTTAACAGCCTTTTTGTGTGTTTTCTGTGGGGGGAAAGGGGAAGCCGCCTGATGGGATGGCCTGGCCGCCTCCCCCTTTGTTTTCTGAGACACAGGCCACCATAACCTGGGGGCTCGGGATCTCTTTTATACGCGCCTGGAAGGATTTTATATGAATTTCAAATATGAGTTCCAATTTCTTAAATGAGGGAGATTTCCCATAAAAAATCTAAACCTCTGAGCTCTCTTGAAAAACTCACGATTTGCAGCGCCGGGCCCCTATTTTCACGTGGCACCGATAGGCCGGATCCAAGTCATGCTGGTCCCCTTTGGACACGTCAAGCACCTTCCAGTTTACCATGGTGTCCACCACTCACCACGGTCTCATACCACCTGCATCGCTCATTTATGCACCTGCCTGTTCTTGGAAGCACCTGAGTTTTCAGCCCCTGCTTAGACCCACCAAAGGGACTGATCTGAAGCATTGGAGGGAAAGGAGATGGTGGCCGTGAGCTTCAAGAGTGAAAGAGGGCCCTGGCTGAATTGTTCATCCTGTAGAGCATCATCCTGCAACACCAAGGTTGCAGGTTCAAGACCCGGTCAGGACACATACAAGGATCAACAAATCGATGTCTCTCTCTCTCTCTCTCTCTCTCTCTCTCTCTCTCTCTCTTTCTTTCTCTCTCCCTCTCCCTCTCTTACCCTTTCCTCTCTTTCTAAAATCAATATTTTAATTTTTATTTTAAAAAAAAAGAGTGAAAGAGAGCATCAGCACTCCAGTGGTCTTTAGAACCTGGCGTGTTCTAGCATACCTTCCTGAGGGAGCAGGACCGGGGACAGAGGTGGCTGGGTGGATGGACACCTGTGGGGACTGGGCTCTGTGTTTTCACCTTGAGAGGATCAGGGAACATCCCCATGGCTGAGTTGGGCCCAGAGAAACTTAAATGAACCAAACAGGTGCCACACCTCCAATTTCCTGCCTGGCCTCCGCCCCACAGTTCTTGTACAACCTACGTGGGGTGGAGTGGAGGGCATTACACTGCATTGCAGCATCTCCAATTCCATTTCCATTTCATATCACAGTCTATGGTGTAACTCACCCTGCGGCTGTTCAGTGCACAACCAGAGCACCATGTATATGGTGGCTGGGGACAGTGAGGGAGAGAGAGAGAGAGAGAGAGAGAGAGTGTGTGTGTGTGTGTGTGTATGTGTGTGTGTGTGTGTGTGTGTGTGTGTATGAAGCCTCTCAAATGGATTGATTTGGACTTCTCACCAACCTTGACAGTGGAGACCCAGAACTTCAATTTAATTTTTAAAAAACAAATGTAATATATCTTTTTTCCAAGTGTGGTTTAGTCATCGAATTCTGTTACAGAAAATAAATAGTTCCCCAGAGCAGAGCGCGTGTCCGATCTTTCTGTATCCTCCATAGTGTTCTGCAAAGTTAACACAGGTCCCAGCATGCAATTTCTCTCCCCAGGAAAACTTACCTTTTTCCTTTTCCTGGGTGATCAGTCCTAGGCAAACTGGCTTATGCCCCTCAAACTCACTTGAGGCTAAAAGCCACGATCATGTTTTGCAATGAAGAGTTTAATTAGCATATGAGTGTCTGCTTATGGTGACCAGTTGGTGTGTAATCTCTCCAGGAGGGAGTTCAAATCACCCTCTCTGCCGTTGACACTCACTATTCACTGCCTTAAAATGTGAGTACCTTTGATTAGAAATTCCACTTCTAGAAATTTATCCCAAGAAAAGAATCAGGAGATGTCAGCCAAGACTTCTGAGTATAGATGTTTATTGTAATACTAGAGGCCCGGTGCACAGATTCATGCACATTGAAAGGAAATTAATTAGAAGGTGGCAGGCAGGGCGGAACTGGGCAAGATGGGCTGGACATGCCCTGGAGCCAACCTCCTGTGGTCCCTCCATGGCCAGCCCCACTGGGGTGATACCGTGGCTCAAGGGCATCTGTGCAGTGAGCGGGGTCCCTCAGGCAAGTAGGGTCCCTCGGCCTGGCCTGCGGGGATCAGGCTGAAACCGGCAGTCCTACCTGCCCCGAGGGGTCCCGGGGTGCGAGAGGGCACTCTGCAAAGTTGCTGTCACTCAGCAGCTCCTGAACTGAGCGTCTGCCCCCTGGTGGTTAGTGCATGTCATAGCTACCGGTCAGACAGTCAAATGGTCAGACGGTCGCTTAGGCTTTTATATATATAGTTATTGATTACAGCCACAATAGTAGGAAGCAACCTAAGTGTTGCACCACTGGGGAGCAATGAAATGCATTCTGATACATTCGTATGATGCAGGACCACACAGCCTTTGAAGAGAATGTGTGCAGGGTATTGAATGGAATCAGGAAATGGTTAACACGTATGTGTAAGATCTCTGTGGGTTGTTAACATTTTTCAAAGGGTGTGACTATTGTTAAAAATATCCACTGTCTTCCCCAGCCCCTGACTGTGGGTTCAGCCATGAGGTTTTTTTGTTGTTTTTTTAAATCACTGGCATATAAGAAGATGTGATGCTGGGGGAGGGTTGAAACGCATTTGGGTGATTTGCCTTGATCTCTTGAGTCTTTGCCAGAGCCATGAGAACATACGTAGGCTAGCCCACTGGTTCTGGGATAGAAGACAGACATATGCAGCCAAACCAAACCACCCAGAGGAGCACAATCTGGCTCCACCAACCCCCAGGGAACCCACAGATCCATGAGAATAAAGTACTGTAAGTCCACTGATGGGGGCTTGTCATGCAGCCCTTCTGTGGCAATCATTGACTGATACAGGAAGCAGATACACTCCACTTCTAGAAAGATCTTTTCTCCAATGATATAACATACACAAACTGGTGCAAAGTCCTTTACTTTTTAAGTGCCCATTTGATCCATACTGAGTCCCTCCAGGTTAAGGGAAGGGGACATAAACTCCACTCCTTGATGAGAGGGATATCAACGTTACATTAGACCAGGGGTCCTCAAACTACGGCCCGTGGGCCACATGCAAATACAAATATTGTATTTGTTCCCGTTTTGTTTTTTTACTTCAAAATAAGATATGTGCAGTGTGCATAGGAATTTGTTCATAGTTTTTTTTTAAACTATAATCCGGCCCCCCAACGGTCTGAGGTACAGGGAACTGGCCCCCTGTTTAAAAAGTTTGAGGACCCCTGCATTAGATGAACATGTAGGATGGAGGTATTTTATGGACTTCTTTGGAAAATATAATCTACCATATAAAATTCTCAGAACATTATAAGCCCTATATATGTGTTAGCTATTTTCTTTTTTTTTTATTATTAAAAATATATTTTATTGATTTTTTACAGAGAAGAAGGAAGAGGGATAGAGAGTTAGAAACATCGATGAGAGAGAAACATCGATCAGCTGCCTCCTGCACACTCCCTACTGGGGATGTGCCCACAACCAAGGTACATGCCCTTGACCGGAATCGAACCTGGGACCCTTGAGTCCGCAGGCCGATGCTCTATCCACTGAGCCAAACCGGTTAGGGCGCTATTTTCTTTTTTTTAAATATATTTTTATTTATTTCAGAGAGGAAAGGAGAGGGAGAGAAGGATACAAACATCAGTGATGAGAATCATTGATTGGCTGCCTCCTGCATGCCCCCTACTGAGAATCGTGCCCTGACCGGGAATCGAACCATGACCTCCTGGTTCATAGGTCAGTGCTCTACCACTGAGCCACACTGGCCAGGCCGTGTTAATTCTTTTCATTCAAAAAGTACTTATTGAACACCTACTGTGCACTAGTTACTGTGCTAGGACCTGGAGATAAGCAGGGAACATCACAGAGGTGGTCCCTCTGTCCATGGGCTAACTAAAGAAAAGCTGCAGGCTAAACCCGTTATAAGAATCCCATACCAACTGACCAGGTGAGCCATTGGGCTGCAGATAATTTTCTAGTACGTAGGCCAGCCTCCGAGGACCAGAAAATAATTCTGACCCTAGAAGTATTTTGCTGTGATTGTGCCTTTTGTGATGGAGGCTTTCTTGACAGCATCTCTGAGTGTAGAATGAGGAGGTCAGAGTTCTCAAAGGGCTTCGAGTCCAATTCCATTTCCATTTCATTCAAATAGTTACTCTAGCTTTAATGCAAAGCAGGTGCTGGGCTTGTTAAAAAGGAGCTAAAGGAACCTGGCTAAGCTTAGCAGTAGCTTGCCACTCAACGTGGGATCCACATTGCATCCGCCTCACCTGGGAGTTTTATACATGCAGAATCTCAGGCCCCAGCCCGGACCACTGAACTGGAAGCTGCATTTTACTTTTAAAAATTTAATGGTGGTACAATTCACATATGAAATCTGTCATCTTAGCCATTTTTTAAGAGTTACTGCTCAGTGATTTTGAGTAGTTTTACATGGTTGTGCAAACATCACCACAGAACTCTTCATCTTACAAAACTGAAACTCTGTGCCCACTAAACAATGGCTCCCATCCCCTCTACACCCAGCCCCTGGCAACCAGCATTCTATTTCTGTCTCTCTGAATTTGAATACGCCAGGCCCCTCTTATGAGCAGAAACATACATTTGTTTTTATGTGACGGGCTGATTTCACTAAGCACAGTGTCCTCAGAATTCATCCATGTTGTAGCAGAATCTGCGTTTTTAAAAAATATTTTTTATGGATTTCGGGAAGGAAGGGAGAAGGAGAGAGATAGAAACATCAATGATGAGAGAGAATCACTGATCAGCTGCCTCTTGCGCGCTCCATACTGGGGACTGAGTCTGCAACCCAGGCATGTGCCCTGACCGGGCATCGAACCGTGACCTCCTGGTTCAGGGTTCCTCAAACTTTTTAAACAGGGGGCCAGTTCACTGTCCCTCAGACCGTTGGAGGGCTGGACTATAGTTTAAAAAAAAAACTATGAACAAATTCCTATGCACACTGCACATATCTTATTTTGAAGTAAAAAAACAAAACGGGAACAAATACAATATTTGTATTTGCATGTGGCCCCTGTCCTGGTTCGTAGGTTGACGCTCAACCACTGAGCCACACCAGCTGGGTAGAATCTGCCTTTTAACAGATCTTCAGGTCACGTGTATGCACCTTATAGTCTGAGAAGCACAGCTTCACTAGATTACTGGGAGCTGAGATGGGGGAGGGGGAATGTCCAAGAGGACAATCCTCGCAGGGATGCAGGCTTTCCTCTCTCCTCCTACAGCCCCCACTTTGGGATCATCTCCATGGCCATGTATGTGAGAGCAGTTTTGGATTCTTGACACCAACCACTTGGACTCCAATCCACCAGCCAGTGAATGGCTGAACTGTCCTGTGGGCATCAAAAGTTTCAGGCCTGCCCTGGCTGGTGTGGCTCCGTGGATAGAGCACCGGCCTGCAGACTGAATGGTCCCAGGCTTGATTCCGGTCAAGGACACATGCACAGGTTGTGGGCTAGATCTCCAGTAGGGGATGTGCAATGATTCTCTCTCATCATTGATGTTTCTATCTCTCTCTCCCTCTCCCTTCCTCTCTGAAATCAATAAAAATATATATTTTTTTTAAAAAGAGTTGGAGGTTATGGCAAGGAAAGTGGTATTGCATTTTACAAAAAGTTTCAGGCCTGCAGAAAATATGCTTGTGAAAGTCTAACTTATGTGTCACTCACTGAAATAGCAAGGACAATTTAAATGTCTGTGGGTGGACCACACGGAGTTAGCAGCCCATTTAATGGTTCGCATTTATTTAATAATGCATCACTGTATAGTGCCAGCCACTATTCCAAGTAGTTATCAGACATTATCACCTTTAACTCTCATAACAATTCTAGGAATAGGAATTATTATTACCCCATATTACAGATGGGGAAAGTGATGCACAGACCAGTTATGCAACTGGTCTGAATGGCTCACTGGGCCTCCTCCTTGGTAATTGCTTGGCCAAGTCTTCTGTCAAAACCGGGCACGAGGGAATTATGTAGATTGTGAATATGTTGTGGTCTACTTTTAACCGTAAGGGTTAGTTTATAAGAAAAAATAACAGCAGAAGCTACAATGTCAGAAAGTAGGTAGGAAGCCCCTGTGATCTGATGGATTTTTCTCAGTGGGACAGAAGAGAATTTGGGGTCCACATTCATGTTACTAGATCACAGTAAGACTGGCTTCCCTCCTATCTCCCTAGCCACACTCTTCTTTGCCTCCTTCACAGGCTCCTTCTCCTCAACCTTTTTCAAAGCCTCCCCTCCCTGCCCCATGTTCTCCCTCACTAATCTCAGTTGTTCTCTTGGCTTCTAAGCAAATAACTCCCAAATCCATCCTGCTTGCTGTGATCTTTCTTCCTGGTTCCATATTTCATTCATTCCCAATGTCTCAGTGAAAATGTCACACCAAGATCGCAAATCCGCCTGGCCCGTGTGGCTCAGTTGGCTGCGTATCCTCCTGTGCACTGAAAGGTTGTTGGTTCGATTCCTGGTCAGGCACATGCCAGGATTGCGGGCTCGATCCCTGGCAGGGGGCATGTGGGAGGCAGCCAATCAATGTTATGCTCTTACATTGATGTCTCTCTCTATCTTTCCCTCTCCCTTCCTCTCTCTCTAAAAATCAACAAGTTGCTTTAAAAAAAAAAGATCTCAAATTTACCTCTGGAAAGATGAGCTACATTGCTTGATTGATACCCTCTATCTTTCTCTCTCCCTCCTCTCTCTCTAAAAATCAACAAATTGCTTTAAAAAAAAGATCTCAAATCCACCTCTGGAAAGATGAGCTACATTGCTTGATTGATACCTTGGAGATGAGTGGGGAGCCCAATGTCATGGCCAGACTGCTCTCATATTCAACATGCCCAAACAGCACCCATCACCTCCCTGCCCAAGCCACTCCCCCAGACCCCCAATTCATTGCCAATCCCACACCATCCTCTCTATGAGGCTTGAAACCTTTGTTGTCATCTCCTTCCTTTCTCCAAATCTTAAGAAGTCTTCTCTCCTCAACAGGTCTCAAATCCGTCTTCTACTTTGCATGTTGTCCCTGTCCGAGCTCAAGCCCTTACCATCGGTCTCTAGTCTCCTTAGCCCTACCTCGACCTTCCTCCCCAATGCCCACCCTACACACAGCTGACAAGCATCTTCCCAAAATACAGAGCAGCGGGTTCCATCCCCTAGCACTGCTCTTAACTCCATCCCTGTGTCCTGGGTGAATTTGCCAGCTGCTCAGTGAAAATGACCTCCTTCCTTGCTCTTGTTCAAAAAGCAATCCCAAAGTTACAGAAAAGTTGCGAGTACAGTACAAACAGCATTTTTGTTCCTGGGCCATTTGAGAGTAAATGCCCTGAAAATTTTAGTACTCCCCGCAAACAAAGGGAACATCCTCCTAGTACACAGCACAACCCTTGTGGAAATTAAAATTGGTAAGTTGCCCCATGCAAGGTTTGCCAACTATCCCCATAACACCATTTTCGTAGCAAAAGGGTCCAGTCCAGAATCACATGTGCATCAGCTGTCATGTCTTTTTGGGCATCTTCAGTCTGGCGCAGCTCCTCATTGTTTCCTTGATTTTTATGTCCTTGACATTTTTGAAGATTACAGTCCCAACATGTACAGATGCCCCTCAATGTTGGTTTGACCTGATGTTTCCTCACGATTGGATGTAGGCAGGAATAGTGCATCTTGGTTAGGAATATGGTAGAAGTGACGCTGGATTCTTCTCACTGCATCTTACTGTGGTGCACGATTTCCATTTGCCCCAGTCCCGGTGATACTCACT
Source organism: Myotis brandtii (assembly GCF_000412655.1). Classification (NCBI taxonomy): domain Eukaryota; kingdom Metazoa; phylum Chordata; class Mammalia; order Chiroptera; family Vespertilionidae; genus Myotis; species Myotis brandtii. The sequence continues at coordinate 13,059,302 of NW_005356674.1, forward strand.
TGGATCCCTTGAGTAGAGGGGTGTCCGCTAGGTTCCTCATCAACAGTGATTCTCTTCCCTTTCACAAGTAGTTTGTGGAAACCATTGAAACTATGTACATATTTTAGTCCTCATCAGACTTTCAATTGAGTCACTTATTTATATCAGAATAGATTAATGGTTTCCTATTTTGTTCAATGTGTTAAATAGAATCCGTTACTATCATATCTTGCCTTCTCCCCTGGTGTGACGTTGGCCTATATAAAGAGGATGTTAGCCACTTTTTGGCCACAGGGCCCTGTGTTTATCAAAACCATGTGCTTCGTTCCTACTCAGAGGATGGTTGTTATCTGAGTTTTTGTTACCCAAGTGCATACAGTTATGACTTGCTCATGAAGCAAAAGTTGTCATAATGTGAAACTATGTGCTAATGGCCCCTAACACGGGCCACACTCACAGAACGTCTCTCCCTGCTTCACACTAGGAGCCATCTTCGCCCATTACAGGAACACTTTTGTGGTTTGTAGCAACATCCAAAATTACAATTCCAATTCAATGCAAATCAGGTCAGAAGGTGAAATTGCAAATCTGGCAAAGTCGCAGGGTTTCATGAAGTCCGAGAAAGTAATTTAGCAGGCCTGCTCAAGATAACAGCTCCCAAAGAGAAAGCAGGAAGGGAAGAGGGTGAGACGATGTGAATGACAAGGATTCTGAAAAGGCCTTAGAAAATCAGTGAGGCCATCACATAATTTTGTGGAATAAAAAAATGAGCCTCTTTATGAATCTGGCATGAAACTTAAAAATGAAGTAAGGAATAACATACAATTTTATCAGGAAAAAAAAATTCGATGTTTGTATTATTTATTTATTTATTTATTTATTTATTTATTTATTTATTTTCAGAATTAGCACATGGCTAAAACCACCATCTAAATTGTGGTAGGGGGTAAAGTTGTTTTCATAATAATGTTGGCGTCTTTTTCCAGGATAAAATGCCAATCAAACCTTTTCTTCTCTAGTCACTGTAAAGCTGCAGTCCCTTCTGTAAGTGGGTCCCCTTTAAATAGCCTTGTCTGGCCCAACCAGTGTGGCTCAATGGTTGAGTGATGACCTATGAACCAGGAGATCACAGTTTGTTTCCTGGACAGGGCACATGCCCTGGTTGCAGGCTCGATCCCCAGTAGGGGACATGCAGGAGGCAGCTGATCAATGATTCTCTCTCATCATTGATGTTTCTAGCTCTCTCTCCTTCTCCCTTCCTCTCTGAAATCAATAAAGTATATTTTAAAAATAAATAAAGAAATGGCCTTGTCTGGGCGCCAGTTATATGTAGGTCATGATGCAGCTCATCAGGCAGCTCCAAGCTGCTGTGGCAGGAGCGAGCCTCTGTCCCCTCACATGCCCCGTGCACATGTCACCCTCTCCGAGTCCCAACATCTCCTCTTTCTCTCGCCCCCTCCCCCACGGCCTGCCTCCATGCTTATTTTTTACTTTCTAATCTCACTTTCCTCACTTATCAAAAGAGGAAGAAAATACCCCAGCTCCACGGACGTCATAAAGGGTGGTTCCTATAGTCAAATGAGTTCACAGCTAATAACAGTAGTCGCCAACACATACTGAACCCTGCTCTACGTCTGGCTGTGTGCTATAAGAGCGTAGTGTGGATTGTTGCAATGAACTCTCCCAAACTTGTAAAGGTAGAGCCATTATTTTCTTGCGTTTTACAGATAAGCAAACTGAGGCTCCAGGAAGTTAAGTACGTTTCTGAAGTTTCCTCAGTCATTGCAAGAGTGAAAGATTTGAGGCCTAGTCGGTTTGCCTCAGAGTGTCGGCCCACGGGCTGAAGGCTTGCAGGTTCTATTCCAGTCAAGGGCACATACCTCAGTTGCAGGCTGGATCCCCGACCCCAGGGTGCCTCCAGGAGGCAAGCAATCCACGTGTCTCTCTCACACTGATGCTTCTCTCTTTCTCTGTCTCTCCTCCTCCCTTCCACTCTCTCTAAAAATCAATGAAAAAAAATATCCTTGGGTGAGGAATGAAGATTGGAGTTCAGTAGCTCAGGCTCTTAAACTGCTGGATCATCCTGTATAGAGAAGAGCTTTGAGAACTGAGAGGTGCCCTATGATTATAGGCATCATCATCACTATGTTTCACCATGTATGCGCTGAACTCCAGGAGCTGTTGCAGAACGGGAAACATTCCTAGAACTCATTCCTTGTGTATGTGACTGGTTTTGGACCCCAGAATACTTCACTACTGGCACCCAGTGGCACCCATAGGCATTACCTAGCCCCGCTCAGACTAATGACCCTAATCTATAGGCCTTGGAAAACCGATTTGGCTGTGAACAGTAAAACAGAAGCAGAACAACTCCCCCGAAGGACATTTCACTCAGTCCCCAAGCCCTCCCCCAGCAGCTCCGGTAGGGGCTCACCTCGGCCTCCCCTCCAGCTCTCCCAGGCCTGGATGGGTGGGACCAGGCACAAGGGCCTAAGAGGAAGTTTGTTTCTGTTAGATAGCAGAGGAGTCAAGATATGTGTGGCTCGGTGGTGGGCACTAGAATTTACTGTTGCAAAATGCAAGCAAGATTGTTAAATGCCCACCTGTAAGATGAATAAGAAGCCATCCACACTAACACACACACACACCATCCAGGGCTACCTGGGGCAGCAGGAAAAGTAGGGTTTCCGGCACAGGGTCCCCTCCTCCCCTACAGAAAGCCCTGTTCCATGGTCCTCCCTCTGCTCAGGCTGTGAATGCCTGACCCCATGGACAGGAGTCCCTCTGCTCTGCTTTGCATTTTCACTCCACGGGCACTGTGTTTGCCCCCAGCCCGCCTCTGCAGGAGCCCAGGTTGGTGAGTGGGCGCTAATTTGCCTAACGGGCATGAAGTGGGGTTGTGTGTCACCAGTGCCGAGTAGGGGAGGGAAATTACCCTGGAGGTGTTGCTGATTTCTCATAATCTCAGGAGGGGGGGGGGCAGGGGCAGAAAAAAGAATTGTATTTGTTGACACATGCAAAGACCCCCAAACCATTAGACTTCTCTTCCCAATCAGAACTTTTGGTTGGAGTGAAGGATACTTAAGAGGGTCCTCTTGTCTTACACATGAGGAAGTTGAGACCCAAAAAAGCATCAGGACTAGAGCGAGTATGCCCAGTGGTAAAGGACAGAGCTGGCAATCAAGCCGGGTCTGGACCTTCCACTCCAGCACTCCCTCCGCAGGCTAACATCCCACACCCCAGCTTCAACAGACATTAAGTTGTGAAATGGCTAATGCATATGGCTAATGCAGAAGCCATAGCTTAAGCATGTTAGGCAAGAAAAGTTGGGGCGAGGGACCTCTTTTAAGATGGTTTGGGGTGAGTGTTGAGGGCATCTGCTGGCTTTGCCTGCCCACCAGGGCTACCACTTACAGTGGCTCAGGTTTCACACTGCACAAGAGGAGACAGTGGGTTCATATCCAGCTTTAGCTTTGCTCACTCAACCATGTGTCCTGGTGTGGGGCTGTTTCTGCCCAGAGGAAGGTGGGTGCCATCCACCTCCCCACCCAATGGTGGGAGCACCAGGCTGTTTCAACCTGGAGGGGGTGCCTATGTCCGACTCACAAGGGTCCCATAGGAGCCAGCTATGGCATCCTGCATCCATTCCCCCTTCTTCTGACGCTGAAGCACAATTTTCTTTTGGTTCTTAATCCTATGATTTCATGGAGCTGACCCCACTCCCATCTCCAGCAATGGTCCAGTGACTCAAGCCTGTAATCAGTGACTCAATGAACATTAACTCCAGAGTTATCGCTGAAACTATTGGTCCTGGGGCAACCTTTGCCCTGGAGTGGCTATTCTTGGGAGGAGAAGAAGAAAAAGAAGAAAGAGAAAGAGAAAGAGAAGGAGAAGGAGAAGGAGAAGGAGAAGGAGAAGGAGAAGGAGAAGGAGAAGGAGAAGGAGAAGGAGAAGGAGAAGGAGA
>NW_005356674.1:13063418-13069246 GCF_000412655.1 Myotis brandtii
ATGTTTCTATCTCTCTCTTCCTCTCCTTTCCTCTCTGAAATCAATAGAAATATATTACAAATAAAAAAGAAGGAGAAAAGAAGATGGTATTGTTGGACTACTTGGAATCAGTTGTGTCTAACCAGATTCCCCCCTTTAAATTAACCAGGTATCTGAACCAATCCTCTTCCTTGCTTAGGCTGAGTTGTGTTGAGTTCTGTCCCTTGCAACCTCAGGAGTCCTGACCACTGAAGTGAGAGAGTTCCAGTTTCACCTGCTCTGAAAGCTCCTCTACCAGATTGCCCGAGAGAGCTTTCCACATCTGAACCAAGTCTAATCCATCCTCAACCCCCCCCCCCGCCCCCAGGACATGCTGGGAACCTTGGGGGGTGGCCTAGGAGCACACACCTGTGATGCCCACCTTCCTCTCCTCCGGAAGCACTTATCTCTCGGGTCGCTAACGGTCCTGTCAAGCAAAGACCTGCATTTGAAATTCCATGTAAGCTCTCAGCAGAGCCGGGTAAGCGATTGAGACAGCATGGAAAATATATGATCTTCATTATCATGACATGGGAAGCGGAGCTGTCTAATTGCTTTTGTCCACTGGTGTATAAAGATTGAGTCCAGATGTGTTTTTAAAAAAAGGAAAAAGAAATTTAAAAAGGCTTGTGTTGGACCTTGCTTTGAACAAAGCAGTCTGATTTCCTCTCTCTCTCCCTCTCCTTCTCCCTCCCTCCCTCTCCTCCTCCCCCCTCTCCCTCTCTTTCCCACCCTCCCTCCCTCCCTCCCCCTCTCCCTCTCTCAGGGGAGGACGATGTGAAAGTGTTTTAACTGCTTGTAAGTTTTCACAACCTTGTTGATTTAGCTTTTCACAGAAGATAAAATTGTGAAATTGGCCTTGAAAACTTTATTTTCGCTTTCCTCCATTCAAAGGGACAGTTGTGGAGTTAAAGCACGGGCTGCTGGTCACCCCACGCTCCCATCTCCCTGGCCAGCTGCCGCTCTGCAGAGAGAGTTGTGGGAGCAGTGAGTCCCTTGCAGGCTTGGGGAAGAAAATGTCTTCCCATGGAAATCCACAGGACGGGATGAGATGATAATCATCTTTAAATAGAACCACCCAGGGCCCAGCTTCTGTGTTTCATTTTCCACAAGAGCCCCTAAATCTGCCTCAACATTTTTTTTTTCACCTCGACAGTTATTTTTAGCACGCCCAGCCCACAGAGCTCTGCAGGCCTGAGGCCCTAAGGTCATCCTGGACTGGGGGTGGAGTGCACAGCTCCTCAGGCAAAGGTGCACTTGAAGCTCGCAAAACAAAGCAAAACAAAACAGAAGGTGCAGCCCCCAACGCTGTGCTGGTTTCGAGGCCAGGCTGCTTGGCCCTGATGCGTCTGTATGAGGCCAGGGCTGCCCACGGGAAATAGAATTCATTGAAAGATTACCTTCTTATTTTCAAAATGGATGTTTTTCCTGAAAATTCAGAGCGCGTCTGGTGGATTGGAAAAAGAAGGGTGCAGGTAACCCTACATTGTGGGGTGTGGAGCCACACCCGGAAAGTGGGAAGAAATGGAAGGCAGGCTCCTCCATCAAACCTCAAAGGGGCTCCTTCAGCCCCGGTTCCTGGGGGCCAGTGAAGCCCCTGTCTCATCTACTGGGGCAGAGGAGGTTGCTAGTTAGCTGCTCCCCGAATGCAGGAACCTCCTCCCCATCCCCTGCTCAGAAGCTGTGTAGGCTATGGCCCGGCTGGTGTGGCTCAGTGGTTGAGCGTCCACCTATGAGCAGAAGGTCATGGTTCAATTCCCGGTCAGGGCGCATGCCGGGGTTGTGGGCTCGATCCCCAGTGTGGGCTATGCAGGAGGCAGCCAATCAATGATTCTTTCTCATCATTGATGTTTCTATCTCTTTCTCCCCCTCCCTTCCTCTCTGAAATCAATAAAAATATATTTTAAAAAATAAATAAGAGAAAGAACAAAAAATAACAAACAAAAAATAAAATATAGAAGCATTTTTTAAAATCTATGTAGACTATGTAGTTGTATCTCCAAATAATTACAGGGGGGGTCCTTTCCACTCTCTACAGAGCCCCCACAGTTAACCCCTGATTTGGGGGAGATAAATAACTTTAATTTTCCTTACCTATTTTTTAAAATATGTTTTTATTGATTTTTAGAGAGAAAGGAAATGAGAGAGATAGATAAAAAGCAATGATGAGAGAGAAACATCATTGATTGGCTGTCGCCTGCACGCCCCCTACTGGGGATCAAGCCTGAAACCCGGGTATGTGCCCTGACCAGGAATCGAACCAGCGACCTATTGGTTCATGGGTCTATGTTCAACCACTGAGGGACACCGGCCCGGCATCCCTCACCTCTTTCGTAGGCAACAAGCCCTCAGGGGTAATACTAAAAGGCAGAAAAGTGATGGCTGGAGTGGGCAACATTCCCGAGCACTTATTTCCACACCCATCTCTCCATCCGTATGTGTATTCTGGCTTTAATTCCAACCTGAATTCCAGAGGGAGCGACTAATGTGTGGCGTTAATGGGAACAGTCATTACAGAGAAATTGCAGTGGAGAAAGCTGTGGACTCATTCTGGTGCTGTTCTTAGTAGCCAGGAGACCGCGGGCAAGTCATGAGCTGCTATGAGCCTTGGTCTCCTCCTCTACGGGCTGGGGCAGAGCTAAGGACTCCCTCGCAGCGTTATCACGAAGATTCACTGAGAAATGAACACGACACTCAACAACTGGGACTGCTGGTTTGATTAGATCAGTACCAACCAGAGCCTCCGTTATAGCGTGACCCCGGGATTGATACTGCATGTCTCCCCAGAAGTGACTGCCTTGTAAAAAGGAGTTTGGCACTTGGATACATGGAGCACAGACAGTCTAGGTGTCGATGTGGAACCCAGGATTCCAGCACATTCTCCTCCAAGGGCCTGTGCAAGAGATGTCTGCTCAAATGTGCTCCTTCTAAGGGAGACTGTCGCCCCACTAGAGCGGCCTGAAGGAGCAGGCCTGGGAACCATGCACTGAATTGTGTGGCCTGAGCCCAAATCCCCTGCCACCTCCTCAAGACCCCAGGGGACTGGAGCGGGACAGACACTTGACAGGACCAAGCTGTCCCCCCAGGCTGCCCAGCAACCTTTCCATACGTAGGCGTTTGAATTGGGAAACCTGGAAGGAGCTGAGCCATAGCGGTGGGATCGGAGTTGGGGCTCCAGATGTTGGGAGAAAGGGGGAACCTTGGGCAGAGCAGCCCAGGGAAGACAGAGGAGCTGACTCATTCTCTAGTCCCATTTCTGTCTGCATGTCTCCTCACCATGTCTCGCTCCTGGGGCGAGAGAAGTGTGGTAGGCTGAATTGTGACTCCAAAGAACACATGGCCATATATTTTTTTTAATTAGTATTATTCATGAGAGAGAGAGAGAGCTAAACATCAGTTGGCTACCTCCTGTACACGCCCTGACCCGGATTGCATCTGGGTTTGCACCGGAACCTGGGCATGTGCCCTGACCGGAAATCAAACCCTCGACCTTTCAGAGTATGGGACCACACTCCCACACACTGAGCCACACTGGCCAGAACAAGGCATGTCCACGTCTTAACCCCTGGAATCTGTGAATGCAACCTTCCTTGGGGGAAGGTCTTTGCAGATGTGATTACGTTAAGGGTCTCAATGTGACATCATCTTGGATGATCTGGGTGAACCCTAAATCCAATGACAAACGTCCTTATAAGAGACAGAAAAGAAGACATAGAGAAACACAGGGGAAAAGGCATGTGAGTGTGGAGGCAGAGATTGGAATTGTGCTGCCATGGACCAAGGAATACCTGGAGCCATCAGAAGCCTGAAGAAGCCAGGAAGGATGCTCCCTGCGAGCCTCTGGAGCAAGCATGTCAAACTCAAAGGCCAAATAAATGACGCATGCAGCCTGCGGGCCACAAGTTTGACATGCTTGCAGTCTGGAGGAAGTGCAGGCCTGCCAGCACTTTGAGTTTGGACTCCTGGCCCCTAGAACTGCGAGAGACTACATTTCTGTTGTTTTAAACCTCCAAGTTTGTGGCAATGTGTAGCAGATTGCCCAGGAAACTAATATGTCTTGCAAACCAGACATGGCAAAGTTACAGGCAACTTACTCTTGGCGGAATGATGCCTACTCTAAACAAGGTGGCACCCACCACAAGCTACATCTCCTTAGTAGTTTTCAGTCATAAATTGTGTTTCCTGCTGCAGCTCCCATAAAATAATAACAGAAACAGCTACTATTCCTGGAGCGCATATTATGTGCCAGGAAATTTAGGGTTTTATTCTCAGAGCTCGGAGTTTTTTCTTTAATTCACAGAGATTCCTTTCCTTTCATACTACCCGAATGGCATTCCCATTTTACAGCTAAGTAAGTTGAGGTTCAGAGAAGTGATAACCGGGGCTGGGAGTCAACCCAAGCCCTCCAGCCCGGGAGAATGGGAACGTTCTCTGCTTCCACATCCCAGTGGCAGAGGCAGGAGAGGAGGAAGGGGGTGAAAGGAAGCCAGAAGGAGAGGTCTCGCGGGCCGCTGCCACATCAGGTCAGGGGTGTGTGACAGGTCCAGGCTGCGTGGCCTCATGGCAGCAGAAAGAACTTGTTCTGAACCCAGGTCCTGACACCACTCACTGGCTGAGGGACCCTCTCCCAGGACAAGGGAATTGTAATGCCCCTCGTCCAGTATTAGGATTAAAGTAGAACATTGCATTCAGCGTGGAGCTCAGCAAAGCTCGGTCTGAGATAGGCAAGAAACTGTAAGGCCCTGAGCCTGCTAATCCTCCCTGAAACCCCAGGCGTTTCAAAGGTCCTGAAGCTAACACCCAGCCGTCCTAAAAGGTGTTAACAACCTCTCTCTCCACGAGGCCAATCTCCGCCTTTGTCTTTAAAACTGTGCATGTGCGCCTTAACCGGTTTGGCTCAGTGGATAGAGCATCGGCCTGCGGACTGAAGGGTCCCAGGTTCGATTCCGGTCAAGGGCATGTACCTTGGTTGTGGGCACATCCCCAGTAGGGGGTGTGCAGGAGGCAGCTGATCAATGTTTCTCTCTCATTGATGTTTCTAACTCTCTATCCCTCTCCCTTCCTCTCTGTAAAAAATCAATAAAAACATTTTTTTTTTTAAAAAACTGTGCATGTGAAGTACTGCTTACCAAACTTATCTGACCAGAAGACTCAAGGAGCCTTGTTCAAAATTTACATTCCAGGGCCTCACCTTAGACCAGCCGTGGGCAAACTACGGCCCGCGGGCCGGATCCGGCCGTTTGAAATGAATAAAACTAAAAAAAAAAAAGACCGTACCCTTTTATGTAATGATGTTTACTTTGAATTTATATTAGTTCACACAAACACTCCATCCATGCTTTTGTTCCGGCCCTCCGGTCCAGTTTAAGAACCCATTGTGGCCCTCGAGTCAAAAAGTTTGCCCACCCCGGCCTTAGACTCATGGAGGGAGGGCACGGGCACCCGAATTCTTTAATAAGCAGTCCCAGATGACTATTAAAATTAGAAAAGGTTAGAAATCTTCAACTGTAATGGCCATGCCAAATACCTAGGGATCTTGTTGAAATGCTGTTTCTGGTCCAGCCAGCTGGGTGGGCCTGAGCGCCTGCATTTTTCACAAGCTCCCAGGGCATCCCTGTGTGGCTTCTGGGAGCCACACTCTGGGCAGCGAGAGAAACTAGCAAGCATGACGTGCACTGAATGTAAAGGCCTTCGTTATCATCCTCAAGGTCTGCCAGTGCTTTACAATGTTAAAAGACTTTTCGCATTCCTGTTCTTTTTTAAAAATATATTTTTATTGATTTTTTAGAGGAAGGGAGAGGGATAGAGAG
>NW_005356674.1:13078954-13080316 GCF_000412655.1 Myotis brandtii
TTGGGGCTTTCCTCACATTGCCATTTCAGAAGAGTCTAGGCCCCTTGTTTTGTGCACTCTCATTGTGGGTCTGTCTGACTCTGTCCTCGCGATTCGATGCAGGTTGTGCCTCTTTGGCAGGAATATCCCTGTGGGGAGCTGATATAGGGTTAAGCCTCAGACTGACCTGTTGGCAAAGTCACAAACAATTCCCAGCTTAGAGGGCACAGTCCTCTTAGCATAATTAGGCTTGACCTTATGAGGCTCCCTAGATCTTATCTGGGCAGCTAATGGGCTGAGGGAGGTGCAGCAAGTGCTGCCAAAACAAGTGAAACTCACAAGAACAGTGTAACTATGGTGACCACTACCTTGTTTACCTCTGGCTGTAAAATAAAGGCTCAGCTAGATCTCCCTCTGTGGCCTCAGCCAAGCACAGGAAGATTCTGAACGCTGTCTCTGTGTAAAACATTCTTTGCCGACTCCTTCCACACCTTTGGGAACCCCTGGCCCGCTGGGGCTGGACCCTGGCATATCCCAGGAGTGATCTGTCCTCAAGGCGTGGCATCCATGTGTCCCCTTATGATGATGTTCACTTTGGTACTTGGTTCAGGCACCGTTTGCTGGTTTCTCCTCTGTAACGCTACCGTTTCCTCTTTGTATTTAATAATAGAGTATGATGTTTTTAAGTTCTAACAAAACTAATTCATGCTCTGGCTAGTTTTGCTCAGTGGATAGAGCATTGGCCTGCGGACTGAAGGGTCCCAGGTTCGATTCCAGTCAAGGGCACATGCCCGGGTTGCAGGCTTGATCCCCAGTGGGGGGCGTGCAGGAGGCAGCCAATCAATGATTCTCTCTCATCATTGATGTTTCTATCTATCTCTTCCTCTCCTTTCCTCTCTGAAATCAATAAAGATACATTTTTTAAAAAAAACTAATAAAATTATTTCTCAATGCCACCTGCTATGTTTGTCACTCATTGAATCAATCTCTACTTAGTCCAGAAGGATATTATATTCATAAAGTTTAAAAGAGTCCCTACCCTCCCAGAGCTCATTGCTTTCTTGGGCTGACAGGTTCCAAAGTCCCCAAATTCTGGAGTACTGAGTCTGTCCAACATATTAGCTACTTCTTTTGTCAATTTTGTAAGCAGAACACAGCTGACTGGAAATCATTTTGGCCATGAAACCCAAGAACTTGTCAAACTTTCTTGCCAACCGTAGAATTAATGGGTCTGGAATATTCAACTAGATCAAGCAAAGAATCTATAATAATAAAATGGTAATATGCTAATTAGACCAGACGTCATTCTGGGCATCCTTCCGGACGAAGCCGGGGCCGGAGGGAAGCCCGGGTCCCGGGTGCCTGCGGGCAGCCGAAGGGCCA
>NW_005356674.1:13080338-13085405 GCF_000412655.1 Myotis brandtii
GGAAGCACAGGTCCTGGGTGCTGGAGGGAAGCTGGTGCCGGCAGCTGGGGGAAGGAAGGCCTACTCTTGCATGAATTTTCATGCATCGGGCCTCTAGTTGAAATAATAATACACAGGCTAAGTAAGGCACAGATTTTTATTGTAAAACCTGTTTCAATATTTTGTGCTTTTAAAATAATAATTGCTTTTTCCTTGAGCTTAATATTTTTAATGGGCTGGTTCTTTGAATTGTTGGAATAAAACTCAATTTAAAAGGAGCTGAGAGAATGATGGCAGGTACCCAATCTGGAGACCCGCTTCAACTGCTTCCCTGTGACTGCAGAGTGCTGGTTCTTACTCACTTTCCCTGATGGGATCCATCTTTATCGCCCCCAACGTAAATTGTCAACAGGAGGGGGAACACACACTGGCAACAATCTATTTTTTGTGCAACTTCCAAGTATGCATCATTCTGTGTCACTTGACTACTTTCGAGTGCTAAAAAATGACAAAAATAATACAATGTAGAATTAAAGAACAGATATTTGAAAAGATAGTTCCCATTCTATTATTTGCTTGGTTTGCATAATTTTAGATTGACTTTACTATTAAAATTACTGATTTCGCTGCAAAAAAATTTTTTTTCAACCTAACAGAATGCAGGCTCCGTTTCTAACAGTTTCACAGCAGCTTGGGACAAATGCACGGTCCAGCCATGTTTTCGGTGCCTCTCCCTAGAAAGGACGTGCATCGCGGCCACCGTGCACCTGACAGAAACACAGGCGTGAGTAGCCCAAGTGCGATGGTCAAGGGGTGTTTGAGGACATTGCTTGTTAAATTTTTTTAAAAATGCTTATTTGCTCTCAACCTGCCTTCTCTTAGGTCTGCTTACATTTCAAGATCTGTCAGCTGTGATGTAGTTTTAAAACAGCAGTTATTTTGTCCTTAAGTCATACATGCTCACCATAGAAAAGGCAGGTGCAGCACAGTTACACGTTACATAAATAAGTGGAACGATAATTAGATCTCTCTCTCTCTCTCAAATTAATAAATAATTTTTTTGCCTGGCCAGCATGGCTCAGTGGTTGCGCGTCAACCTATGAACCAGGAGGTCAAGGTTCAATTCCCGGTCAGGGCACATGCTCAGGTTGCCGGCTTGATCCCCAGTAGGGGGCATGAAGGAGGCAGCTGATCAATGATTCTCTCTCATCATTGATGTTTCTATCTCTCTCCCTCTCCCTTCCTCTCTGAAATCAACAAAAATATATTAAATAAATAAATAAATAAATTTAAGTTAGTTAAATAAATTGTTACTATGTGTGGTGATGGATGTGAACTAAACTTACTGAGGTAATCATTTCACAATATATACATATATCAAATCGTTGTTGTTGTAGTACACTACAGCAATGTTACATGTCAATTATATCTCAGAGAGAGAGAGAGAGAGAGAGAGAGAGACAGCCAGCAGGGAGCTCCCTTGCCCCTTCTGCTGTGTGAGGACACAGTGAGAAGACAGCCGACCCTGAGCCAGGAGCAGGCTCTCACCAGACACTGAGTCCACTGGCTACTTGATGGTGGACGTCTCAGCCTCCAGAACTGTGAGGAAGAAGTGTCTGTGTTTATGTCACCCAGCAAATGGTCCTGGGCTATAACAGCCCAACAGACTAACACAGCCGGCCCATATCCGCACCTCCCAGATGACTAACTCTCCTGATTCCTCATCAGCTAAAAGAAAGGCCCAGCAACTTGCCAGGCACTGTCCGGGGAATCAAGAACGGAGCCAAGCTTGAAACAGAGCCCTAGTCGGTGTGGCTCAGTGGATAGAGCGTCGGGTTGTGAACCTAAGGGTCCTGGGTTCGATTCCGGTCAAGGGCAAGAGCCTGGGTTGCAGGCTTTTCTCAGGCCGGGGCCCTGGTCGGGGCGTGTGCAGGAGGCAACCAATTGATGTGTTTCTCTCACATTGATGTTTCTCTCTGTCTTTCCCTCTCTCTTCCATTCTCTCTAAAAACCTATGGAAAAATATCCTCGGGTGAGGATTAAAAAAAAAAAAAAAGATTGGAACAGAGCCAATTCTCATAACTTCTAAGACGCATTGCTTCCTCAACTTGGAGACCCCCTTGGGGGACCCTGAACTTTGGGCTAGCCAGGATCAGAGCTGGGGGGAACGAGCTAGCTTCCTCAGGTGCTGTGATAAAGGCCCCACAGCCCAGCCCACAGATCTCACCACCACCGTCAAGGCCACCCCAACAAAAAAGACATTCCTCATCAGCCCCACGTCACACGCTTATCAGCCCACACACTGTCCTTTTGTCTGTCCAGGAAAGCTGCCAGGATTGGCCTCTGTAACCTGGCTCCTCTGTACATAAATGCCCAGAGCCGGGCAGCCAGCGGGCGTGTGGTGACCTGAGGCTCATTCCTCGGCAGGGTGCCCGCTGCTGGGACAGGAGCAATGGCCGTCTTTGCTCCTGTGCAGCGTTCCTGCTGCCCTGGCCTGGCAGGAGCTGGGGCCGTGCCCTGCATGTGGCAGATGGGCAGCAAGGTCGGGCAGCCGGCCTGCCTGGCGCCAAGCCCCGGAGGACACACACATGTCTTTGTGGAGGATGCCAGCCAGGGCTGCCCCGGGCCACGGAGGGCTGTGCGATATCCTTTAGAAAGGGCGAGGGATCTTTCCTTTCAAAAGCAAGTCCATGTTTCAGAACCACCAGGGAGTAAATTGCCAGACGACGTGAAAGCATGATCCTTTGTCCCCTCCCCCCCCCCCCCCCCCCCGTGTGAGCAGCATGCCACCGGGGCAGTTCTAAGGCCAGCCCTCTTCAGGAGAACCTTCCGCTGGAGGGTACCCAGGCCTTCCCCTTGGGCAGAGGCTAGCTGTCCTTTACCCTGTCCCCGGGTTTCAGCAGCCAGACTCCTCCCTTTCTCCACTGCTCCCCCAGCACCGCCCGCTCCCGCTCTGGGCGTCCAGCGCTGTCTTCCCTGCTTCCCTTTCCCTGTTGCCCTTGGAGAATGCCTCACCACAATCTCTCTTTGATGTGAGCCGTTGCCTGAAATCTGTTGTGCGCCTGATGTGAGCAGGAGGTAGATTCGTCTGCTGGCCACGGGGGCTCGCCTGGACTTGCAGGAAGGAGCCGGGCCTGTGTGAGCAGCATGCCACCGGGGCAGTTCTAAGGCCAGCCCTCTTCAGGAGAACCTTCCGCTGGAGGGTACCCAGGCCTTCCCCTTGGGCAGAGGCTAGCTGTCCTTTACCCTGTCCCCGGGTTTCAGCAGCCAGACTCTTCCCTTTCTCCACTGCTCCCCCAGCACCGTCCGCTCCCGCTCTGGGCGTCCAGCGCTGTCTTCCCCGCTTCCCTTTCCCTGTTGCCCTTGGAGAATGCCTCACCGCATGCTCTTTTCAGAGGATGCTTTCGCCACTCATTTCAGGGAGTCCGGCTGGGAGAAAAAGAGATCAGCAAGGATAGGGAAAGAGTTTAAAAGAAAAACAATTGTAAAATTGCAGGGCGGCTGTGGTGAGGATTGAGGTCATATAGAAGTATCTGACCCAATAAATAAAAGAAGTGGTAGGATTGCCAAGTCCTGACATGGGACACGCTAAGCCGAGCTGTCTCAGTGATAATAATGACATCTTCTTCATGTTCACACAGGAAGGGCCTAACTAAGGGTCTACTTCATGGCTGTCCACAAGAAATGCAATGCAAACCACTGTGTAATAAAATTTCTAGCAGCCACATTAAAAAGTAAAAACAAACAGGGAAAACTCATTTTAATAGTGTGCTTTTTTCTTGTTCTTTTTCAAAATAATATTTTTATTCATTTCAGAGAGGAAGGGGTAAAGAGAGAGAGAGAAACATCAATGATGAGAAAGAATGATCAGTTGGCCGCCTCCTGGACGCTCACTACTGGGGATTGAGCCCACAACCCATGCATGTGCCCTGACCAGGAATTGAGCAGTGACCTCCTGATTCATAGGTCGACGCTCAATCACCGAGCTACACCAGCCGGGCAATCGTGTGGTTTTTTAACCAAATATTATCATCTCAACATCTAATCAATATCAAAAGTTGAGGAGATAGACCTGGCTGGTTTGGCTCAGTGGATAGAGCATTGGCCTGGGGACTGAAGGGTCCCGGGTTCGATTCCAGTCAAGGGCACATGCCCGGGTTGTAGGCTCGATCCCAGTAGGGGGCATGCAGGAGGCAGCCAATCAATGATTCTCTCTCATCATTGATGTTTCTATCTCTCTCTCCCTCTCCCTTCCTCTCTGAAATCAATAAAAATATCTTTTTTAAAAAATTGAGGAGATAGCTTACAATCTTTTTTCACATGAAGCCTGTGGAACCTGGCATGCATTTCAGACAGAGCATGTCTCCATTTGGACCAACCGCCTTTCCAGTGAGCATGCGGGTAATGGCTGTCACCGTGGGCAGCGCAGGTCTAACACATCTTTAGTTCATCCTCCCTGCAAGATGAGAACTATCACTGTTCCTTTTTTATGAATGGGAAACTGAGGCTGAGCCGTTAGGTAACTTGTCAAAGTGAACAGCAGTGAACGGTGGTTTTGTTATGAAACAGTATCCTGTTTGAATCCTGGTTTTGCCACTTCTGACTTCCACAACTTCTGGCTTCAGGTCTCCCAGCCTCAATGTCATCATGGTTGGATTAAAGGGATGAAGCCTGTGGAACTTGGCATGCGTTTCAGACAGAGCATGTCTCAGTTTGGACCTACCACCTTTCCAGTGGGCATGCGGGTAGTGGCTGTCACCGTGGGCAGCGCAGGTCTAACACATCTTTAGTTCATCCTCCCTGCAAGATGAGAACTATCACTGTTCCTTTTTTATGAATGGGAAACTGAGGCTGAGCCGTTAGGTAACTTGTCAAAGTGAACAGCAGTGAACGGTGGTTTTGTTATGAAACAGTATCCTGTTTGAATCCTGGTTTTGCCACTTCTGACTTCCACAACTTCTGGCTTCAGGTCTCCCAGCCTCAATGTCACCATCGCTGGATTAAAGGGATGAAATAATACCTCCTAGTAGATATTACTAGTCTCTGCTCAGGGTGAGTGAGGAACTGCTTCCCAGGTCTCTGAGCACC
>NW_005356674.1:13085483-13101930 GCF_000412655.1 Myotis brandtii
CTTGACGTGACTTCTGTAAATCCTTGGTTATAAGACTTTCGTTCAGCTAGTCTTCAGTTGGTTATTCGGGTTGATTGTTCTATATTTTAGTTGTAATTCCAGTGTGGTCCTGGCAGGAGGTGAGTGTAACTTCCACGTACTCTGCTGCCATCTTGAATCCTGACTTTTTTTTTCTTTTTCTTTTTCTTTTTTTTAATGCATAGAAAATGGTCTGGAATGATACATACCAACCTGGAAACCATAGCTGCTTTGGATGTGGGACTAGAATTGAGAAAGGATTGAAGGAGATTTTCTCCTTGACTGATATACTTCTGTTTGGTCTGTTGTTTGCTTTTAACAATGAGTATTGTTGGTGTAAGAACATCCAGACCTGTAGAGAATTTTTATGAGAGTTTATTTGAGCCAAACTGATGACACGCCAGAAAGCAAGGTCTCAAATGCTCCTGGGAATGACAGTTTTGCAGTGTCTTTTCTACATTGGGAATTAAGGAAAGAACGTGAGGATGATTACAAGAAGGAGGGAGAAAGCAAGGCAGGGAAATCCCTGTGATTGGATTACAGGATAGTTCACAAGGTCACGTGCTCCCTTGAGGGTGGTTATGTTTCCTGGGGGTCTGAAAAAATTACTCTGACACAAGAACAAGAGAGAGGGCCTGCTTAAGACAAGGAAAGATAAACCTTTTTTACTAAAAAAGTTATAGGTCTGGGAAATGACTACTCATCCATGACCTGCCCAGTTAGGAATTTATGATCAGATTGCCCTATAACAGTGAGGGCGAACCTTTTGAGCTCGGCGTGTCAGCATTTTGAAAAACCCTAACTTAACTCTGGTGCCGTGTCACATATAGAAATTTTTTGATCTTTGCAACCATAGTAAAACAAAGACTTATATTTTTGATATTTATTTTATATATTTAAATGCCATTTAACAAAGAAAAATCAACCAAAAAAATGAGTTCGCGTGTCACCTCTGACACGTGTGTCATAGGTTCGCCATCACTGCCCTATAAGGTTACTTTCAGTCACTTGTCAGAGTTGTTATAGAACCCCTTTTGCATTCACAGTGTATATCGATGGTTTATGGATTTTTGAAACAATTAAAATGGAGAATAAGATGAATGGGGAGAGGGGGAGCAACATAAACATGATACCACCCCATCACAACTATGAATAGAATTCTTTTCATAGGCAATAACAGGTCTTGGAATATATGCGTTAGTATTACAGGGTCCTCCTCCCCCACCCCCCACCCCACCCCCAATCTGGTAAAATTGGCCACTCATCTTCTCTTGATGGAGGAGCTATGTTCATCTTCCCAGTGACTGTTCTAATACCAGAAATGAGCAGTATGAAACCACAAGGGGTCCAGAGGGGCCATTGTCATTGATTGGGTAGTCCCAGATAGTCTCAAACTTTAAAGGGAAGTGTCATTATTCATCTATTATTCTACAACTTATCTTGACAAGATTAAAAAGAATTATCTTTTGAAGCTGATCGTCAAAAAAGGAGAACTTGTGAAATGCTGGGTGCTTTGGAGTCAGTCTGTCAGAGTGCAGTATGGCTGGGCGTCTGCTTCTGCTAATCTGTCCTCCTTTCTGAGGAGATTCCATCGTTTGTTCCCAGGCCAACATTCCAGGGGAAAGAAGGAGCTATCTCCCTGAGCAGAGCCGCCTCCAGGCGTTGTTTGTGGTTCGGGGTGGGTGTGGCTCCTGATCTCCAAGTGTTTCGCAGGTGGCTGGGTCACAGGCCCAAGGGACCGCCTTTCCAAGGCAGTTCTTGGAACTTCCCCAACTGTACAGGATCCTTGTAGGTGGGACCAGGAGTCTACACTTTCTTTAAAATGTATTTTTATTGATTTCAAAGAGGAAGGGAGAGGGAGAGAGAGATAGAAACATCAATGATGAGAGAGAATCATTGATCGGCTGCCTCCTGCACACTCCCTACTGAGGATTGAACCCGCAACCCAGGCATGTGCCCTTGACTGAAATCGAACCTGGGACCCTTCAGTCCGCAGGCCGATGCTCTCACTGAGCCAAACCAGCTAACCAGTCTCCCCAGGTAATTCTTCTGACGGTCAAGTCTGAGAAATACTGAAGACAGGGCTTGACTGAGATTGTGAAGGTCATTTCAGAGGCATAGCCTCGGCGTGTGTGCAGCTCCTGAAAGGCCCTCCTTCTTTCTCGGTCATGTAGCTTGACAGAGCCATTCATTAAATGAAATTCTATCATTATTAAGGACATTGTTGCTTTGTTATTGAAGTTGCAGTTTTTTGTTTTGTTTGTTTTGTTTTTGGAAGTTACACAGTTTTTTGTTTTTGTTTTTTTAGTAAGCTAAACTGAAAACTGTTAAGTTTTACATGAGATTATGAAGTTTCAAATATTTTTTCAAAAGTCAAGAAAAGTCCTCTCTCAAGTCCCTGAATGTTGTAAACCCTGGTGTTTAACCTTCAGGTCCTTGTAACCTGTCCCAAAGTCCAGTGGCTAAACCTGAAAGAACAGTACCAAATGTTCTCTTATATACACACACGTACGATACTTGACCCTCCTTAAAATAAAGCAGGACACCAGGCAGAATCAGATGTGGCTATTACATAGCCTTGTTTGTGGAGCAAATGAAAAAATCATTACATGTTTTATTGCATTTCAGAATCTACTTACAACTGCCTAGTCATTCCGAGTTTGGATTTTCCTTTGGAATGAAAGCCCTGTAAAAAAATTAATAATAATAGAGAGGGATATTATATTGGAAGAATGGTAATTGAACTGTAAAAAAAAAAAATCAAAATAAATTATGCCATTGCTGTTCTTTAAGATTCATTCAACATTCACTTTTTCAAAAATAAAGTAGGGCCCAGCTGGAGTGGCTCAGTTGGTTGAGCGTTGCACTGTGCACCAAAAGGTCACGGGTTCGATTCCTGGTCAGGGCACATGCCTGTGTGTGGGTTCCATCCCTGGTTGGGGCACATATGAAAAGGCAACCAAATGATGTTTCTCTCTCTCTCTCTCTCCAAGTATGTCCTCAGGTGAGGATTAGGAAGGAAAGAAGGAAGGAAGGGAGGGAGGGAGGGAGGGAGATCCAGGCAGCATTCTAGGGACTTGACAGTGAATGACCCTAAGCAAGCATCCTTGTTCTCATGGAGCTGTTATTCTACTTGGGAAGGAAAGAAACAAATATATAGAATACAGTGTGGTGAGAGATGCTGTGAAGAAAAATAGGCAGGGTTAGAAAGTAGAGTGGGGCAGGAGGGTTTTTTTGGGAAGGGGGGGATGGTGTTACTATTTTAGATGGGCCAGTCAGGGGTGGCCAAAGTGACATTTGAGCAGAAACCCCAAGGAAGTAAGTGAGGCAAGCAGCCACATGGGGGGGCGGGGGGGGGGGCGGGGAGTAGCATGCATCTGTTCTGGCAGAGGGATCAGCAGGGGCAAAGGCCCTGAGGCAGAAGTGTCCTTGGTGCATTTAAGAAAGAACTAGGATGTAGGGAGCTGCTATAGGGTTAAGCCTTGGACTGACCTGTTGGCAAAGCCACAAACAAGTCCCAGCTTAGAGGGCACAGTCCCTCTTAGCATAATTAGGCTTGAGCTTATGACCTCCCTAGATCTTATCTGGGAAGCTAATGGGCTGTGGGAGGTGCAGCAAGTGCTGCCAAAACAAGTGAAACTCACAAGAACATTGTAACTATGGTGACCACTACCTTGTTTACCTCTGGCTATAAAATAAAGGCTCAGCTTGCCTCTGGATCTCTCTCTGTAGCCTCCGCCAGGCACAGGAAGATCCACCTAGACCAGCGGTGGGCAAACTACGGATCCGGCCCGTTTGAAATGAATAAAACTAAAAAAAAAAAAAAGACCGTACCCTTTTATGTAATGATGTTTACTTTGAATTTATATTAGTTCACACAAACACTCCATCCATGCTTTTGTTCCGGCCCTCCGGTCCAGTTTAAGAACCCATTGTGGCCCTCGAATCAAAAAGTTTGCCCACCCCTGACCTAGACCCAGCTTATTCTCTTTGTCATTTCTTCATCCTTTGTCGCCCTCCCTCAGGCTTGCAGAACGCTTGGCTGAGCTGGCTCAGCACACTAGGACATCAGTGTGGCTGAAGTGGCGTGAGCACAGGGAAAAGTAACAGGAGATGAAATCAGCAAGGTGGCAGGGAATGCCAGTAGGACCTTACAGATCTGGATTTAGATTCTGCTCAGAGCTGGAAAGCCACTGGAGCAGCGGTTCTCAACTTGTGGGTCGTGACCCCTTTGGCAGTCGAACGACCCTTTCACAGGGGTTGCCTAAGACCATCCTGCATATCAGATATTTACATTACGATTCATAACAGTAGCAACATTACAGTTATGAAGTAGCAACGAAAATAATTTTATGGTTGGGTCACAACATGAGGAACTGTATTTAAAGGGCCAGAAGGTCGAGAACCACTGCACTGGAGGGTTTTGAGCAGAGAAGTGACCTGATACAGAACAGCAGGAGGCCGCAGATGGAAGAAGGGAGACTAGTTAGGAGGCCTTTGCAGGAGTCCAGGTGAGAGGTAACGAGTTGGACTAAGGGGGAGCTGGAGGTCATGAGGAATGTTGGACTTTTCTCCCTTCTTGGTTGTCAACTAAAAAGCTGAATAAGTCCTAGCTGGTTTGGCTCAGTGGATAGAGTGTTGGCCTGCGGACCAAAGGATCCCAGGTTCAATTCCAGCCATGGGCACATACCTCCATTACAGGCTCCTCCCCGGCCCTGGTCAGGGCTCATGCAGGAGGCAACCAATCAATGTGTTTCTCTCAAAACAATGGAAAAAATATCCTCAGGTGAAGATTTAAAAAAAAAAAAAAAGCTTAATAAGAGCCCGGCCATCATGGCTGAGTGATTGACCTATGAACCAGGAGGTCATGGTTCAATTCCTAGTCAGGGCACAAGCCTGGGTTGTGGGTTCTATCCCCCATGGTGGCGGGGGTGGGGGGGGGGGGGGGCAGGAGGCAGCTGATCAATGATTCTCTCTCATCCTTGACGTTTCTATCTCTCTTTCCCTCTCTCCCTTCCTCTCCGAAATCAATAAAAAAAAAAAAAAGAGCTGAGTAAGAAAAGATTTCTGAATAAAGACATGATCTGGAGCAAGCCCACGTTGACTGAGCCACCTTTCTGTTCACGGGTGCCCTCTGCCCTGCCTAATTCTGCTCTTCACTTGCCTTTCCAAGAGGAGTCCCCAAGTTGTGGGGAGTCACACTCTTTCTCATTCCAGATTATTCCAGCCTTGCCAGTGAAACAATGTCACCCCCCGAAGACCTTCCATTGGGAAGATTCTATTGAATCTTCCGTCTAGTTCTTGAGCTTTTAAAGGCAATGTCTCCTTGCTCCTAGGAGACAACACCCTCGATGAAGACACGATTTGTAAATATTCAAAAGGACAGAGAACTCAGCTCACAAAGCTGACTTACCTAGAGTATTATTGACTATGGGAAACTGGAGTGAAGCACTTTTCTAAAATCCCAGCCTTTGCCTATTTTCTTATTTAAATCTTTATTGTTGAAAGTATTAGGTATGTCCCCTTTTCCCCCATTGACTCCTTCTAGCCTGCCCCACCCAGCACCCTGCCCCAGCCAGCCTTAGCCTATTTGCAGAGGCTATTCAGTGAAACAAGTAGACCTCCCAGGAAGGTTCATTCTTTAAAATCAGTTCTCTGAAGACTGCAGCTCAGAAACCATCTCAGGGTAGGATTTGAGCCACAGAGAGGTGTTTGAGGCCTAGGTAGGAGTGGGAGGAGATGTCTAATATATATCACTAGAGGCCCGGTGCATGATTTTGTGCACCAGTGGGGTCTCTCGCCTGGCTGGTGATTGGGGCCCATCAGGGGCCTTCTTGCCCAGTCCCCACTGGAGCCAATGGGGGCCGGCCGGCCAGGGAGGGAACACAGGAGGGCTCCAGGGTGTGTCTGGCCCATCTCGCCCAGTTCCAATAGGCTGGACCCCAGCAACAAACTAACCTACTGGTCAGAGCGTCTGCTCCCTGGTGGTCAGTGCACATCATAGTGACTGGTCGAACGGTCGAACAAATGGTCAAATTGATGGTCAGACACTTAGCATATTACACTTTTATTATATAGGATTAGGCAGCTGCCCACCTTCTCCTCATTCATTCACTCATTTACTGATTCATTCATTCATCCCTCAGATGCATTGGATACCTACCATGTGCCAGGCACAGTTCTGAGCACAGGGGTGCAGAGACTTAAAAACAAAGGCAAAAACAAAAACCAGACAGATCCTACTTTGGAGAAGCTTGCACAGTTGGAACGCCACCTTTCATTCTCTGTCCCACAGGTGAAAGGGGCCGTGAGGCCCAGAACAAACATGGGCTTCTGCAGGGCCCTAACACCCCGGAGCCCGGAGGCTGTCCTGGGCCTGCCTTCGTCCCCCAGGATGCTCTCCCTCCAAACACAGCGGGTCCGCCCCTGAGATACTCAAGCGCAGGGCAGGTCCAATCTGAGTTCCTAAATTGCAGCGGAAGTAATTAAAACTACATGACAAGAACTTTCTGATCCCTGGGAGGCAGCTTGTGTATTCACTGGTTTAAAGTGTTTTAAAAAATGCTCATCATGTAAATGTGAGGAGAAAAAAAAAATCCAGGATGCAAATGTGCATAGACAGAATGATCCCTATCTGGTAAAAAATAATATATTTACACACATACACATATGTGTGGAGAAAATACTGGAAGGAAATGCACCTAAATGTTTCCGCTATTATCTCAGGATAGTGGATTTATGAAAGGGTTTTCATGTTTTCTTTCTTTTTTTAAAAAAAATGTTTTTATCGATTTTAGAGAGACAGGAATGGAGAGGGAGAGCTAGATAGAAACATTGGTGAGAGAGAACCATCATCCATCGGCTGCCTCCTGCATGCCCCCTACTGAGGATTGAGCCCGCAACCTGGGCAGGTGCCCTGAACAGGAATCAAACCAGTGATTTCCTTCTGCATGAATCAACGCTCAACCACTGAGCCACACCGGCGAGGCTTATCTTTTCTTCATTTTTGCAAATTTCCTATGCTGACTATGTATTATTACTTCTAATTGTCACTCAGTAGTAACTCTTTGAAAAGCGATTTTTTTATCATTGCTACCATTCATGCAGTGACGTTTACTTCAACTTGAAAAAAGCCCCGTAGAGACACTGAGAAAGCTGCTGTAATTTCCATTGGATTCTTAGCGACAATCTTGAGCCATCCTCATTTCATAGATGAGTAACGGAGGTGCAAAAAGGTAAAAAACTGTCCTATGAAGGTCAGAATTAGAACAGGTGCTCCGAGCCGCAGTATCCTTAGAGATAAACAGCAGCGGTGGAATGTGTCCACCGACTGCTGCCCAGGGGGTTCTTGTAAAATGCAGATTCTAAGCAGCCACCACGTGTGGCCAATGCTGCTGGTCCACGGATCACACAAGAGTAACAGGGTCTTGCCCCAGCTGGTTTGGCTCAGTTTGGATAGAGTGTTGGCCTTTGGACTGAAGGGTCCCGGTTTGATTCCAGTCAAGGGCAAGTACCTCGGTTGCAGGCTCAGTCTAGGTCAGTGGTTGGCAAACTCATTAGTCAGCAGAGCCAAATATCAACAGTACAACGATTGAAATTTCTTTTGACAGCCAAATTTTTTAAACTTAAACTATATAGGTAGGTACATTGTCATTAACTTAATTAGGGTACTCCTAAGGCTTAGGAAGAGCCACACTCAAGGGGCCAAAGAGCCGCATGTGGCTCGTGAGCCGCAGTTTGCCGACCACAGGTCTAGGCGCAGTTGGGGTCATACCGATCGGTGTGTCTCTCTCACATCGATGTTTCTCTAAGTCTCTCCCCCTCCCTTCCACTCTCTCTAAAAATCAATGGAAAAAATATCCTCGGGTGAGGATTAACAGGAAAAAAAAAAAGAGAGAGAAGCAGGGTCTGGAGTCAGGCTGGGACTTTAGATCCCCTACTTGTCTGAGTCTCTGTTTCCTCCTGGGTGAATCAGGAGCATTAGCTTGTACCTGGCGGGGTGGTCATGAGGATAGAATGAGAAGGTACCCGTGGAGCAGTCAGCACGGTGCCCGCCACGGAGGAGTGCTCGGTGACTGTTCCATGCTTTTCGCAAACCCAGCGTCCGCTCTCCGGGTTACACCGTCCTTACCCTTCCATGTCGGCCAGCCTTACTGGAACCCATCAATGCCTCTCTTATTCCAGCTGCCCCGAGCACAGTCTCAACTCACCCACACGTAGATGTAAATATTGTCTAAGGGGCCTCTGTGTGCAAGAAGGCCCGGGAAAATACTAGGTCTTTCTTTGCCGGAGAAACTTCACTTTGCACTTTTTAGAAAACGTAAGGGATCGCTGGGTGAAATGCTTGCCTGGGGGCTGAGAATGAAAGCGTGTGTTCCCGAGCCCACCAAAACCACTTTCTGTGAAGATTTCAGTTTTAAAAATTAGTGCACAGAACGTGGGTGGAAGAAAAGGAAGCAGTTTCTTGTTTGTTTCACAGACACTTGGAAGGGTTTCCTCCTACACAGAAGGCAGGAGAAGGCGTGACTGGGAGCAAAGGGGAGGGGGAGGGGGAGTAAAGAAGACCCTGCAAGACCCCCCTTTATTGACAAACTTTCTTGATCACCGTGTCAATTCTTTAAGATCTGAACACCGAACCCGGGAGCAGGCTTCCCGAGCTAATTGTTTCCCAGGCCCAGGGAAATTCCCACAGGGAGAAACAAGTTAGAATGCGTCATAGACAACGCACCTGAGTGTTCTTTCCCCTTTTTTGCACCAGTTGCGGGAGGTTGGGAAGGGGAGGTGGGTGCTGCCTCCCGGGGAGGATTGGGACATGCCCACCTGGCAGGTGCTGGGGCTCAAGCCAGGCATTTGTCTCAGCGATGACTGTCTCCAGGGGGACTGCCTGGCTTCATGCTACAGTCTGGTTGCTGACCGTCAGCCTGGACAGCCTGTTGACAGAAAAGTGGTTATAACTGAGGCTGAGACAAGGAAGAGCAAGAGTCCAAGGCTTTCTGGGGCTTACAGGGGTCTCTTCCTGGATTCCTTCCTTCTTTTTTCTTGTTTTATTTTTGTTTGTTCTTTTGTTATCCTCACCTCAGGATATTTTTGCCATGGCTTTTCAGAGAGAGTAGAAGGGAGGGAGGGAGGGAAGGAGAGAAAAAGAGAAACATCGATGTGAGAGAGACACATCGACAAGTTGCCTCCAGCATGCACACTGACCCAGGATAGGGAGCAAACCCACAATCCAGGTATGTGCCCTTGACCAGGAATCGAACCCAAGACCCATCAGTGTATGGGCCAACACTCTAATCACTGAGCAACACTGGCCAGGGCAACACCACCCTTCTTGAACAATGCACCTAGGTCCCCCCAGTTAGATGCACACAGGCTACAAATAGCAGGGGCAATAAATGCATGGTGACGACAGCATCCGAGGGCACTGCGGTTTACCGAGCACCACCCGGCATGACCTTATTTGATCCTTAGGACAACCTGCGAGGTATGACTGACTAGCATCATTTTGTAACTGTGGAAACCAGGATCAGAGATGCAGTGACTGGGCCCAATCACACAGCAAGTGAGGTGTTGAATCATATCGAGGCAACCAAGTGTGAAATGCCAAGTCAAAAACATGATCTTCTAATACAGAAGAAATAAATGTTCCCCAGATTACCATGAAGTTTGATGACATTTATACCCTGGTCAGGCCGAGGCTATTTTAGGCAAACTGCTTACTATTTATGCACCTTTGTGTACTTTTCCATCTGTTGCTGGTTTGACAGCTGTTGGTTCGTTCCAGCTTTCATTCATTTATTCATTCGACAACTATGTATTGATTGGCTGCTGGGTGAAACCCGAGAGGAAGGGAAAGAAGGCAAGGTGCCACCCTGCCAGAGCTGTGAGGCGAAGGCGGGAGGGGAGGGACAGAGCAGCTGCAGCTACAGGGGCGGCGGGGAGAGTCCTCAGGAAGAACCCCACAGGCTGCCCAGGTGGGGTGGGGGAGGGTCCCCGGAACCGTGCAGGAAATGGAGTCTGAGTCCCAGTTTCTAAAGCTGCATCTTGCAACTTGCTTCCTTGCCTTGATTTGCTCTAGGTGCACCACAAGGCATTCTGCTAGATCATGAGTCTGCCGACTCTTGGGGATTGAAATTCAGCGGATGAAAATCGTAGTCATTGTTTATTGTCATCCATAGGCAGCGGGGAGGTTGGGCTCTGGAGTCAGCTCCGAGTTTGAATTCTGGCTCTGCCACCGCACAGCTGTGTGACTCTGACGTGACTTAACCTCTCTAAAGCTAAATCTTCTCATCGGCAAATTGGGGATCACAAATGCAGCTACCTGAAAGGGCTGTGGTAAAGATTATGTGAAATAAGACAGGTGAAGTGCTTGAACATAGAAAGTAACCAATACATTTCAGCTAGTAATAAAACTGCACAATCCCCCCTCCCCACCCCCTCATCTTTAGAAGCTTTAAAGAGGAAATAGGCTATGGGAAATTTTCAAGAAACCATTTTTTAAATAACAATCCAGTTGTGATAAAAGATAATTATAATTTTTCAAGTTTGTGAATACCTTACATCCTGGGGAGATTTGGGTGCCCCCCCCCTCATGGTTTGATGTATATATTTTTAAATCTATTTCAAAGATCTTACTGGCTTTTATATGTTATAATAAATATTTCCAGGGTTAGGATTATTATGGTTAGCAAATTAAACATTTTGTATTTCTTTTTTTATCTTTTTTTTAAAAAAATTGATTTCAGAGAGGAAGGGGGAGAGAGAGAGAGAGAGAGAGAGAGAGAGAGAGAAACATCAATGATGAGAGTCATTGATTGGCTGCCTCATGCATGCCCCACACTGAGGATAGAGCCCACAACCCGGCATGTGCCCTGACTGGGAATCGAACCCTGACCTCCTGGTTCATAGGTATATTTCTGATACTTGAAGTGGAATGGAAAGGCAGTGGGGCAAACCTCCTCGTGACTCCAGGTTGAATGCACGCAGCAGCCACAGCTATCTTGATTCTGTGTGGACATAATGTGCAATGGCTCTGGCTGAGGATTCTGGGGGTTTAGATGCCAGATGCCAAGTATGATTTCACACCTTGGAGGGGGACAGATGCTCATCTGAAAGGTTTAACCCAGAGGACCCACTGACAGTCATGCTTCTTTGCCTTAACCATGACCTTTAAAAAGAAATCACATGGTCATCATGTTTAGGGATAATTAACTGACTTAATTCTCTTGATTCAGAAATCCAAGGGCGAAAAAAAAAAATCCAGAGCGTGGTGTGTGTTTTTTATACAGAAACAGCAGAACAGATCCTTCCAGAAACCACATGGTCTGTTAATATTGTTTTAGGACCAAGTGAAGCTATTTGGAAATCAATATTTAAACATTTTTATGAAGTGAGCCATATGTCAAATAAAACAGGACAAAAGGAGTAGAGACGTGCAGAAGAAAATGCCAAATATCTGTTTATGGTGTCACTTCATATGTCTGTTTCCCTCTAGGCAAAGGTTTTTATTATTGTTGATGTGATTCCTTTTATTCTGTTGTCAGTACCACTAGAGCAGGTAAGTAATAAATGATTCTGATTGTTATTTTATATCCATATTGTATGTCTTCCCCTGTAAATGCCTATTCATTTCGTGGTTGTTAAAGTAATAGAATAACATCAGTCTGAAAAGTGGAAAGGAAAAAACAAACGCAGAAAAATCATCCTCTCAGTCCCCTAACACAACAACTGGTATTTCCATGTCCATAGTTCGCTTTTGCTCAGCACTCACCATGATTTCCTGCACGGCTCTGCTGGTTGAGTTCGTAGGCTGCCTCTCCCTCTTACCAGCCGTTTGACCTTGGTCATATTGCTTAAACTCTGTCTCTCAGTTTCCTCCTCTATACAATGGAGTTGATAATACCAGTACCTGTCTCTCATGGTCAGTGTGAGGATTAACTGAAATCGTGAATGGAAAGCTCTTGCTTAGGGCCCGACGCGGTGATTGCCCGATCAATGGTAGTTATTGGTGGCCTCAGTATTATTTCTCCTGTGGTCCTTACCACATCCCTGTAAGGGACAGAGGTTAGAATTGCTTTCGTCTCTGATGAGAAGACAGAGGATCAGAGAGGCTAACTGACATTCACAGTTCTGGCTTCAGGCCCAGTGGTGTTTTTAAGATGAGTGAGAAATGGTACATGTTTCCGCTTCTCGAGAGAGGCCTTTTAAGGGACAAAGAGTCTCTGCCTCTGATGTGATGCAATGGGAAGTTCAGAGTGTCACCTATGACTGACTGCCTTGCCAAAAATTTTTAAGTGGAATAAATCACACCTTTCTATGAAACCTCAAACTTACAGGACCTGAGAGAGATAGGAGGTCATGCTAAACGGTACCAAGAGGAAAAACAACCAAGCAAATCCAGAATGTGGGTCATTCTGCCATACAAATTGGAGTGTCTTTTCAACAAGCCAGGGCATGATTGAAAGAAAAAAAAAAAAGTGGGCGAGGTGGGGTGGTTGGGGGGTGTTCTAGATTAAAAGAGACCAAACAAAAGCAGTGTGCAGGGTCTTAACTAGAATACTGATCTGAACCTAAAATAAAATTAGAGAATTGAATATGTACAGAACATTTAGACAATACTAGGGGCCTATTGCTAGTTCTGCCGGGTGTGATAATGGTATGTGGTTGTTTTTTGAAGAAGCACATTGAAGAATTTAGGGGTAACTTGTCTCAATGTCTATAATTTGAAATGATTTAGTGAAAAAATTGCTTAAGCAAATAGGACAAATATCACTTCTTGAATGTCGGTGTTGGAGTGGGTATATAGGACTCCTTGTACTAGTCTTTCTACTTTTATGAGTGTTTGAAAATTTTCATAATAAAATATAAATAAACAAGCAAAAGGGGTCTTTTTGGAAAGCAGAAGCTGTGTATTACAGTTGATCCAGAGATAGCCCAGTGCCATGTCCAAATATCCACTCAATGATGGTGACACACAGCACAGCTTTGCCTTCCACATCTTCACAAGTGGGAGTTTCATGCATCTTTCATAAAGAGAGGACACAAAAATCCCACACTAAAAACAAAATAAAACGACTCTGTACTATTAAGGAAAACTTCTCTAGCCATTCCTATAAAGGGCCACATTGATTGATTGATTGATTGATTGATTGATTTCAGAGAGGAAGGGAGAGAGAGATAGAAACATCAATGATGAGAAAGAATCATTGATTGGCTGCCTCCTGCATGCCTCCTACTGGGGATCCAGCCCACAACCCGAGCATGTGCCCAGAATCGAACCATGACCTCCTGGTTCATAGGTGGATGCTTAACCACTGAGCCACTCTGGCTGGGCTATAAAGGGCCACATTTAAACCATCTAGTTTGGGGACTGTATAGCATTTAGATGTGCAATAAATAAATGATAAATGATGGGATGGTATCAATTATAATATGTTTATAATATAAACACATTGGAGCTCTAAGCAAGTTTGTTTTTTTTTTAAGCAAGTTGGTTGGGTTTTTTTTGTCTTTTGAGCTTTGTTTTGCTCCTCACTCAAGGATATTTTTTCCATTGATTAGAGAGAGTGGAAGGGAGGGAGGGAGAGAGAGAGAGAGAAACATCAATGTGAGAGAGACACATACATTGGTTGCCTCCTGCATGGCCCTAGGACCAGGGATGGAACCTGCCACCCAGGTATCTGCCCTTGACCCTTAGGTTCAAAGACTGATGCTCTAACCATTGATAAAAGCATGTCAGGGTGGGTTTTTTGTTTTATTTTTTTAAGAGGATGATTGATAATTTTGGTAAAGATTGGTCCATAGCCCTAGCTGGTTTGGCTCAGTGGATAGAGCGTCGGCCTGTGGACTGAAGGGTCCTGGGTTTGATTCTGGTCAAGGGCAAATGCCTGGGTTTGGGGCTCGATCCCCAGTGGGGGGCACGTAAGAGGCAGCCAATCAATGATTCTCTCTCATCACTAATGTTTCTATCTCTCTCTCCCTCTTCCTTCTTCTCTGAAATCAGTAAAAATATAAAAACAAACAAACAAAAGATTAGTCCATAGTCAGGGACAGAGCTAAGAAAAGTCTATAGAATTTGAATGCCCTATTCCAGGCTCTGCTCTAAACCACTCATTTCCAAGTGAGAAAGTTTGAGAAGAGCAAATATACTTACCTCCACATTCATAAAAATCTTTATTTTACTTTCATGCCACGTTCAAGGAAAATAGCAAGTTTTCATTTCATTCTCTAGTAGTTTCCAAAAATAACATCTTAAATACATACCTCTGAGACCACCCCCAAACCCCCGCCAAGATTTAAAGACACAACTGGAACTAAATAAACTCTGAATATTGGAATGTAAAACTCAGTGTTAGAAAGGATCCTTCTACTCTCTCTGCTTAAATCACGCAAGAACAGCAGTGCCAAGGAGTGACCCAGAGTCGTGGGTAAGTGGCTTATTCCCTATCTGAGCATTTCTGAATATAAATCTTTATGTAATTATATGAAAAACAAAACAAAACTCTGTTTTCAAAGAAAAATTGTGGCTCTCAACCCCTAAATCTAGCAAAATGTAAGAACTCTCAGAGGAGGAGAGACCAAGATGGCGGCATAGGTAAACACCGCAGACTGCTGCCGCAAACAACCACTTCAAAAATACAACTAAAAGACGGAACGGACATCACCCAGAACCACAGGAAGGCTGGCTGAGGAGAGACTCTTCAACTAGAAGGAAAAATAACAGCACACCGAGGCTCAGAGGAGGCGCAGTGTGGAAAAAACTCAGGTGCGGAGGCTGAACAATAAAGATTTAATTTAAAAAAAAAAAAAAAAAGAACTCTCAGAGGAGGACAAATATTGCCCCCAAATTACCAAGTTCTAAACCTTTCCCCTAGATTGTCATAAGAACCTGAGCAGATGTTGCAGAACATGACTTTTTCAAACAGAAAGTGCTCGTTATAATAGGTGTATTGCTTCTGGGAATCCACGGTGCACATCCTATAGGGGAAAGTAATCATGTTAAAGAACCTAAACACTGTCACCAGCGTTTCCCACACTTGCCCACGTTGTGATTGACAAATGTCCCAGAGAAGGTCCATATGTTTTCAATCTCTCTGAAGACCCCCACTTGCGGTTTCGTGAAGGATCTCTTGATGGAACACTTTTAAGAGGCTGGACAAACTAATGTTCCATCTAGGGAGAAAGGGAATTGATTCCACGTAGGAGACACAAATCCTCTGAAACGATCCGTCACCTGACAGTTTTTCAAACAACTTAAGCGGAAGCATCACATACTTGGGTCCTTCTGACTCACTCATTGACAGAGGAACATTTCTGGGCAAAACCCAGATGTCTTCTGACTTACCTGTTTGTTCATGCTCTCTCGGAGGCTCCTGCCACTGTAATGGCCAATTGGCAGGCGTTACTCAGTCCCGTGAGCTGGGCATTGCGCTGGAGCTGGAATAAGGCAGTGGTCCTCCTCCCATCTCTTTGCTTACAATTTCTCAACAGACAAGAAACAGTGCCAAACAGCATCTAAGTGAGATCTGACTGTGTGTAGTCTTCTGATCTACTAACTCTGGAACAGACAAAAAAAGTTGCAGGTCACTGACTGAAGTCTTGAAAAATACATTAGGCCCAGATAACATGTGAGATTCAACTGACGATGCTACCATTTATCAGGCACTTAGGCCATCCCAGGCACTGGACTAAGCGCTTTTCATTTAACCTTCAAAAATCTCATAAAGTGAGTTTTATTATCCCAGTTTTACATCTGCAGCAACAAAAGCTCAGAGGTTGAAGGATGCTGGAGAGGTGGCTGATACGAGGGCAGTGTGGGTATAGAAACCACTCTGTTCATTTTTTAACTGCCCTGAACTCTGCTCCCCGCTAAGGTGGAGGAGTGGAGAAGAACGAGGCAATGGGGGAAGGGGGCAAGGACCTCCCCAGCTTTTAGCCTCCCACAGCCGCCTGGGGGCCCAGTGGTGATGTATGACCTTAGCCATAAGCCAAAGTGGTCGTGCCCCACCTGTTTTTTTACTTCATTTTTCTTTTTTTTTATTTTGAGAGGACGTTTATTAAAGCTGAGGACTCTGAAACAAGGAAGGGCCTAGAATAGAAGCAGCAACAGGAGAGAGCCTGGGTGGGAATATGAACCTAGGCTGGGTTGCTTTGGCTCACTGAGAAGTCAGATAAAAGGGGGCCTTGGGACCCTAGCTGGTTTGGTTCAGTGGATAGAGCATCAGCCTGCGGACTGAAGGGTCCCAGGCTCAATTCCGGTTAAGGGCACATGCTTGGGTTGCCAGCTCAATCTAAGGAAACAGGGGAATATAGGAATCTTAGCGTCTATCCTCATAGTTACAAGTATCTGTCCCCACCTCATTGTGAGATTTAGGGTTGCTTTCAAGTCAGTGAGTGTAACTCAGGAAACAAAGACAGAGGGAGAGTCGCAGGG
>NW_005356674.1:13101990-13113293 GCF_000412655.1 Myotis brandtii
GGAGAGAGGGAGGGAGGGAGGGAATGAGAGAGAGATTGAGCAGGAATCTGTGCCCAGCCCAATGCCCCCTGCTGAGGTGCTAGAAGACCCTGACAGGGCCCAGCTCCGTGGAAGGCAGTGCTGGGTGGATAGAACAGAGGAGGCTTACCTCCACGGAGGTTACGTGGCTTCCATAGTCCCTGGCTGCTGCTGCATGCTTCAGCTATAAAGACGTGGATTCCACCTTCAAATTTTGCTTCTCCTTCTGTTTTCAAGGTGGAATCAACATAGATGGTGTTTTATTTTTGCTGTTTGGGTTATCAGCTCTTTGGGATTCTCAGAACTTACCTTCGCAGTTCAAACATTTCCATTAGAATGCAGTCCCCCCCCCCCCCCCCCCCCCCCCCCACCCCCCCCCAAAAAAAAAGATGTGGATTCCACAAGTCCCCATCATCTGCTTTGATTTCTCTTGGTTCTGCTGCTAACTAGGCCTGCCCATCTCGCTTCTCTGGACTTCAGCTTCCACATCTGTCAATAGAACAGGGTACCTTGGTGGTCTCTAGAGCTCTTCTAATTGGGCATTCTGAACCTCTGAGGATGAGGCTGGAATCCCCTTCCATGCTGGGGATCGGGTGTCACTCCAGGCCTCATCCTACGATCCCACATGTCCCTTGTCAACTGCTTGATGATGGTGTACTCACACATGTGGGAATGCTGGGACATAGAGGAGGTGGGGACAGGAAAACAGGACTATTACCGGTAAAGACAAGTGTGGTTTTCATTCCCTACCTTCTTTAATTTTTAAAAAATATATAGTTATATTGATGAGAGAGAGAGAGAGAGAGAGAGAGAGAGAAACATCAATGATGAGAGAGAATAATTGATCAGCTGCCAACCTGGGCATGTGCACTGAACCGGATCGAACCATGACCTCCTGGTTCATAGGTCGATGCTCAACCATGGAGCCATGACAGCCAGGCTAATTTTTTACTTAGTGTGCCTACTAAGTGCCACGCACTGTTCTAGAATACTTCTAAGCAGGCGTATATTCTACCATCGCGGGACTTAAATTCCCAGAGCTTCAACATTACACAGTGATTAAGTAACTAAGCGCAGAGAATTAGGAATTAGGAGCTGCTTCCCTAAGCCTGCACTCCTCAATGGCTTCCTTGGAGTTTCCTTGACTTCTTTCGCTCCTTTCTGGCTTTTCTACCAAACTAATCTTTTAAAAATACCCCTCAGGCTAAAATGCCTCTGATGTCTCTCCCTTGTGCCTTTTACCCTTTAATGAGATCCAGGCTTCTTAGCTCACCGTGGAGCCCCCCTGTAAACCCGAGGGACCTACTTTTCATCCTTCTCTCCACCCTTACTTTTCTGAGTCTTTCAATAAATTAATCTACCCACAGTGACTCCCTGAGATTTTCTGCTTCCATATATACTTTGTCCTTTTAAGAGTTAGTGGTTAGGTTTTTTAAATGTACTAAAGTAGTGCACACTTATCTTAAGAAGTGAAACAATCCAGAGACATGTAATGAGTTGGCAACCTCTTCTTGAGGTGACTACATTTACAGGAGAGTCACAGAATAATACAGAGAACACTGATGTACCCTTTCCCCAGATTCGCCAATTTGTAATATTTTAGCACATTTGTTTTATTCTCTTCCTTCTCTCCTCTCTCTCTCTCTCCCTCTCTGTCTCATATCTACACACACACATATTGTCAGTTATTTTTCCAAGCTATTTAAATCATTTTCAGACATCAAGGCTCTTTACCCTATAATGTTTCAGTGTGTATTTTTCCAAAACAAGAATATCCTCAGTATAGTTATCAACTTCAGGAAACTTAACATTGATTTGGAACGTCAATCTAATCTAACTTCCATACTCATAATTTTTTTCAATTGACCTAATTATATTCATTATAATATTTTTTCCCATTCAGTAAAGGATCTGCTCCAAGGATCTTTTTTTTAATATATTTTTGTTGATTTCAGAGAAGAAGGGAGAGGGAGAGAGAGATAGAAACATCAATGATGAGAGAGAATTATCTATCAGCTGCCTCCTGCACACCCCACACTGGGGATCCAGTCCACAATCCGGGCATGTGCTCCAACCAAACTGTGACCTCTAGGTTCATAGGTCGATGACACCCAGCCACTGAGCCATACAAGGTGTTGATGTTTTTAAAAAAAGTTCCACAATTGATAATTAAGAATGTGAAATAAAAGTAATTTCCCTACTATTTTATTCCTCCAAATTTTAGTAACTAAAAAAGTGTTAAGTTTAAAAAGAAATAAGAAAAAAGAAAAGAAAAACAACACCCCTCCCCCCGCAATGTGTTAAATTCAAGAAAAGGTTTCAGAGATTAATGAACCAAATAGCTCAAACTGCAATCCAGTATATTCCAATATAGTCTGTCCTTATGTTATCAATATGTAGGAGGTTGAAGAAGGAAGTTTGTTTAGAGAATAGGCCATACAGTTGAAATGCTAAATTATAAATTGAAAAGAATGCTTTCATATTAAATACTATCCATTTGTCAACATCAAATAAACCTTTTCGTCTGTGTCTGAGAAAGCATTAGATTTTTATCAAGTCTTGGTAAATTTTGAAAATCACATGGTTGTTCAATGCCTCCATGTGGTAGAAAAAATAATGTAGCTGCCCTAGCTTCCTGTGATAGCAACATTCAGGACAATGCTTAGGGAAGAGGTTTTTTCAAAGGGATGAGTGTTTTTAAAGAAAGCCTATGGAAAAATGACCCCAATTGAAGATAAAAGCCCCAGATCTCATTAGGCTTCGTGGAATTGACCCTTCTTTGGGAACCTTCCTTATCTTTCTCTATAAGGAACGGATTTTTCGGGCAAAGGAGCATCGTAAAATAAGACAAAGTAGACCAAAATCCGCAGTGAGTCCATCTTTTCAGAAAGGCTTTATAGAAATTCTTTTAAAATTCCAAACATAAGATTTTTTTTCTTTTGACACAAAAGGAAATCCTTTCTGTTTAGCCATAAGGTAAGTCTAAAATCCATATTTTAAAATATTAATGTGTTTTAAAAAGAGAGAAAAAAAAGAAAGAAAAAAATGTTAATTTGTTTGACAATTTTTTTAAATCCTTGCCCAAGGATACGTTTTTTAAATTGATTTTAGAGAAAGGAAGGGCATGGGGGGAGAGAGAGTCAGAGAGAGAGAGATATCAGTTGCCTCCAGTACTCACCCCAACCCAAGTTTGTGCCCTGATCATGAATCAAACCCGCTGGCCACCGCTCCATGTCCTGGAAGATGCTCCAACCAATTGAGCCACACCGGGCAGGGCTGCTTGACAATTTTTTGGGTGTGAAATTGGCCAGAAAGAATGGTGACCTTTATGAAATATTGAAGTTCAGTGTAAGCAGCAAGGCATAAATAGGAGTGCTCAAAAGTGAGACTGGGTCTCTTGCTTTTGAATCAACTGTATTATTTCACCTCCCAGGGATCAGGCAGCACCTTGACCTTCAAGTGCTTCTACTTAAAAGTGCTCGATACTCTACAGATGGCTTGAAGAAGGGAGCTGGATCATTCTGAGAATCAGAAATAGGTATTGGTAAAAACCGAAGCCCACTTTCTCAAAGCCCATGGTTACCACATGGGCTTCTATGACTGGGTGCATCTTTTAAGTGTAAATGGCGCATTCCTATCAAAGCATCAAATAAATGCACTTGCTCCGGCAGCATAGACTACTACAGAGTTGGGGGAGGGGCAGAGGGGTATTTTTGTGGCATACCCTTTGCTTTCTTTAGGAGAATACAGCATGAGAATGTACTATGTATTAAAACTATATCCACAAATAGGAAATAAATAATAAGGATCATTCTCAGAATGGAGAGTAGGAAACTTCAACAGGGGGCATTAATTGGTTCAAGTAAATGTCATAAAATCAGTGATTCCCTTAACTTGCTTCTATTTTTCCACTTTCCCAGCTGTCTTGATTGTATATATTTTAAATATCAGAGTTATATTTAATATACATTTTAAACTATAATTGAGCCTTCTCCTCCCCGCTGTACCCATCTCCCAATATTGCCAGAACCGACAAAATTATTTGTGGACAGCAAGGGCCATAACCCAAATTTGGTCATGGATTTACTGCATGACCTTGGACAGGACATACTTGCTTCTTTGCCTTAATTTCTTTATCTGCAACATGAGGAATTCGAACTCAGAGATATCTTAGGCACCTTCTAGTAAAGAAAATCCTCTGATTCCTCGAGGCTGTCTTTCTCCTAAGGTAGTTTCTCATCCATTCTAAGTCATAAAGACCCCGTGTCTTAACAAAACTCCTAAGATGTAGGATCAGGCAGGGGTAATCATTGACTTTGCATAACAATTCATAAACCACCTTCATTATAGATACACGTTTGATCCTTTTAGCAACTCTGCGCAGGTATTTGTAGATGAGGAGACTGAAGCTCAGACAGGTCAGGTTAGCTCCTTTGGCCTTGTAGTTAGTTAATAAGTAGAAAAGCTAGAAGGTGGTGAATGCATTTCTATTTTCATTTTATGACGGAGACAGTGAGACAACTGTATATTTAAAATAATCTGACATAAAGATTAGTCTTTTGAGAGCAGTGGATTCTTTTCTAAACATTTTGAGGTTTTTATTGCCCCTCAGTAGGTCATTCGCCAACCATAAAGGACTAACCAGGGCTAGGGATGAGAAAGGCCACAAGAGGCGCGTGTCCTTCCAGACTGGTGGCTGGGAGCACTTCCCTATTGTGGAGGAGCCCTGGAGTCCATGATTTATTTCCCCAGGGGCCAGTCCAACCCAAGCATCAACAATGCAACACAAAGCACCACATTCAGTTGTTTTACAAAAATATTATTGCGGTTAGTACCCAAGCACACAGTTTCTGTAAACCAACTGAAGAAAAAGTCACCCACCATCCTCGTCACATCAGCAAACGGAACTTTTTATTTTCCTGTGTTCTCTGCCAGCTCTCATTTCTATATATATGATTTTTTTTTTTTTTACTGGTTGTAATCATAGTGGAGACTGGCATTTTAATGTACCAGAAACCCAAATTTTTATAAGAAAGTTTCAATTGTGATAACTGTCTTTAGATTATTTTCTTCATCCCAGCTGAGTTTATTTCATACTTACACTTGCTTATTGTTTTCTCTTGAATTTATATCTTTCTCATCAGAAGTACAAAACCTGGTTTTAAGGAGATTTTGTTTTCAAATAGCATACAGCAGGGAATGTCATTGTTTTTATATATTCTACCAGGAATATATAAACTCCTGAAAGCAAACACTTATGTCTGGGGATCTTTTCAAATTTCGTATGTATTTGAGTGACTGAGGGGTAGCTCTGTCTGCAGGCAGGAGGCTAGAGGCTAAAATGATAATCAATAGATTCTTCCCAGCTATTGGAGTCCTTGATGCTGACAATTCCTAGTATACGGTTTCCTGGTAAGGATTGAGCAAGCAGCCTGTGCAATTACTTTATGAATCTTGATAACGCTGGAGTTTCATGTTGAGGGCCAAAAGGGGTTTAGGGAGGTGGTAAGAATGTTTTCCTGGTTAGTGGGTATGCCATAGGCTTTATGTCTTGTGTTGTCCTGCGGGTAAGTGAAGCCACTGTTGCCATGGAAAAGGATGGCCACTTGAGGGAGATAATTTAGAGTGGCCCCTGGAAATGTGAAGGGGCGGTCTCCTTAAGGCACAGACCTTGTATGTGTAGCATTGCACATGTCTCAGCAGTTCCCTCCAACTGAAATAACAAATAAGAAACTACATCGTACCGTGATGGCTTAATCTTCTTTTGATGACTTCATCTTAAAAAATATTAATCTTGGTAAAAATACTAAATTAGGAACAATTCAGAAGAATTACTGATTGTTTTTAAAATGATGATTTGAATAGCCCTTATATTGTAGCTGAAGAAGGTACAGGAGTCACTAAAAGACTTAATCCAACCTCCAACCATCAAACTTTGTGTCTAAAGTAAACTGACACCAAAAAACTCTAAATTCAGTCCAATTCAGTAGTAAAAGGTTTATTCCCGGGGAATGTCTCACATTTCTGAGCCTGTTACACGTTGTTTTTTTCGACCTGTCACGAAATCCTTCGCATCACTCCTATAAAACACCACCACCCTGTAAACAGTGACGGGCAGAGTCTAACATTGTGAACCGGCACGTGCTGGAGCAGAAGCCCAGTTGTTTGGGGTTTTCTCCCCGGCGAACCCACACCCACCGGCCGCCCCGCAGGTAAACTGCCAAAGGGAGAAGCCCACAGGGAAACCCTGCCCTGGGATTTCCTTTTCCCCCTTAAACCCATCACTTTTGAGGAGTTCCCGCTGCATTAGCCAAAGTCCTTGCCACCAGGTTACCATCTTTTTTTCGCCAATTTGCCAACCCACCCCCCCCTTTCCAAAAGCCTTTATCGGAAAGAACTTCCTCTGGTGGCCCCCGATGGCCTGCTCTTCCCACCCCTCCCCCCGCCCCCACCCCGCCCCTCGCAGCTGCAGGAGGGACAGGCCAGGAGGAGAGGAGTTTTATTTCAACCCTTCAGCTCTCCCAGTGTGGCTTTACTCTCCAGAGAGCTGCCATGGCAAAGGGAAACTCCAAGAAAAAGCATCACTAAAGCTCTTTACGCGTCACCCTGGGAGGACAGGGTGAGGCCCAAACCCCTCTTGATAGTGTGAGGATTCCCACCCACTCCACCCCTGAGGCTGGCAGCTCACCCTCAGATGTATAGCGGCTCCTGCAGCCACCACCACCACCGCCCCCAGCCCCCGGCAAGAGGAGCAAAAGACCCGGGGAGGGGCGGGGGCAGGGAGAGAAATGCAGTCTCCAGGTGCTCTCTGGACACCACGTGGAGCGGCTTCTGGAGGCATCTTCCCTAGACAGAGCCTAGAAGATGGTGAAGGCGGGGCTGCTCCAGGCAGTGCTTCCAAACCCTCACCAGGAGGCTGGGAGTCAAACACTTAAGGGCTCCAGCTGAAAATTAGATGGCGAAAGGGAAACAGGAGTGTTTGACAGGGAGAGTGTTCAGAGATGGGGAGGCCGGCCCTGGGCCTGCAGGTCCCAGTGCTAAGACTTCCCTGGTGGCTTCCAGTGTCTGAGCGGCTAGGAAGGGCAGGACAGACTCAGGCTGGCAGCCCAGGGCCCTGATGGCCATACCCGGCCTCACCACCACCCTGTCTGACCCCTAACTCCCCTCCTGCCATCAGCCTTGACCTTCAACCTGGCTCCCGGGTGCTCCCTGATTACCCCTCTGCCAACCTTCCGTGTCACTCGCATGCTTTTCCTCAGCACCTCACCTCCCGGGCTGGTCGGCTGTAGGCCTGGGTATGGCATCCTTGTGCAAGTTTGCTTGCTGGTGTGAGCCTGGTGCCCAGAGCGAAGGCATCCAGACCACAGCTAACGCTGGAGAGTGCTAACTGCATGCGGGCGTTGTGCTAAGAGCCTCCGTGCATCGCTCACTCGGTCCTCACTAGAACCATAGGAGGTAGGCGCCGTTTCCACCCCCATTTTTCAGGTGAGGAAATTGAGGCTCAGATGTTGTGTCTTTCCCAAGGTCACATGGCCAGGAAGTGGCTGATCAGGGCTTTACTCCAGGCAGCCTGACTCCAGACCAGTGCCCTTGACCCTGGCAATGCTACTTCCCCTCCCCAACACTGGCATCACGGCTCTGAGGAGGGTCTGATCCTTAGGGTGGCGCCTCAGGACTTAGGTCAAGGATCCAGGACGTTTCAGAGGGTCAGGACAAGTGGCGTTCCAGGTCACAGAGCTTTGAGCTCCCCAGGGCCCAGCCATGGGCGCTCCCCCCACCTCCCAGGCCACAGCACTGGCCCTGACTCCCTCCTTCCGTTCTCTGACTCCAGACATGAGTCCCCCAAGCTGCACTGGGTCCTGCTCTGAGGAGAGCAGGGAAAGGACATTCAGCCAGCCTTTCTCAGGGGCTTGCTGTGGGTGGGCCTAAGCCAGGCACAGTCTCCACTGTAGCCCTCCAACAAGGATCCCACTTTATTGATGGGAATGTTGAGGCTCAGGCCAGGGCTGGGGTGGAGTTGGCTGCAGGGGCGTGTTTCTCTGTTCTGTCTCCCTCCCGCTGCAGGGGCTGTTTGCGGGGTGGGGTGGGGGGTCCGCTATGTCGGATGACGATTCGAGGGCCAGCACCAGCTCTTCCTCATCTTCGTCCTCCAACCAGCCAACCGAGAAAGAAGCTAACACCCCCAAGAAGAAGGAGAGCAAAGTCAGCATGAGCAAGAACTCCAAGCTCCTCTCCACCAGCGCCAAGAGGTACCGGACTTTTCCTCCGCAGGTTCCTACGGCCCGAACGGCCTCTCGCTGCGTCTATGTGGTCTCCCTCCCAGGGAGGGTGGACGTCAATGCTGCTCGCGATTTGTGTGTTCTGAAAAAATGAAAAAAAAAGGGCCTGGGAAGCCCTCGCTATTTTTTTCTCTCTCGCTTCTTCTGTATTTTTTTCTAATCATTGTCCACCTGCAGTTGTTGTGACTCGCCTCTCACGTTTCTTCCTGAAGTTTGTAAGAATCACTTCTACTACTGACCCTGCCATCTGATTTCAAATGACTGGTCCTATTAATCACGAATCGGTGACCTCTTCCCCTCCCCCAGGGCCGTCATCGCACGTAATTACTAATAACCTGCCCAGACAACTCTATCAAAATGAATTCCGTTCCCATCTTACATCCTCCTCACCTGTTGCACATCAGATCTTTTTTTGAAGAGAGCTTTCTCCCAGAAATTGCAGAAGGAATAAAGAACTCATGGTAGTGGGCTAAAAACATGTAATAGGTGGAGACAGAAGTGTTCGTGTGGAATTGAAAGAGGTTTTTCTGATTTGGAGGGTTGAGGCCGATGAATGAATCAATCAATACATGATGTGAAGTGGTAATTCTAGGTTGTTTGGGGGATTCTCGTTTGTTCTGCTTAAGAGATTTCAATTTACCAAATTTCGGGGAGACAAATTTTCCCATGCTCTCTTGTGCTGTAAAACCTTGAGTTTGTGTGTGTTTTTCGAAGTTGAATTCAAGTGGTGGCTCTTTCTTCTTTTCCTCTTATGACTCTGGAAGAAGCTACTTTTTTTTTTTTACATCCACCATCCTTTAGTAATATCCTCTGATCCCCGTGACCCTTAAAAGAATCTATAGCAGATTCCTGGGAAGCCCCACACATTTCATAAATCCTTACTGCTCTCAGGTGGACAGTCATTAAACTTTAAAGTGGCAAACCAGGAAGATCATAAAGAATCCAAGTGGTGGGTTAGATAGGGATATCTTTCTTGAAAGAATGTAAAATAAAATGGAACACGAGGCTTTCGCTCTCTCCACTGAGGAATGAACCTGGAACTTGAAAGTGTGTTCCGTCATCTTCCCTGACTTGAAATTTGAAATGTTGGTCAAGTGCTTTGGTAACCAAACCATGGGCAGATGAAGGAGTGAGTGACTTCAGCTTGTTTTAAGTAGTGTAGACTGCAGAGGTCCAGAATTATGTGGCAAGATGCCTTGCCAGAGTGTTCTCATTTTCAGGGGGTTGGTTTGGTTGCATATCCACTTCCCAGAAGTCCTAACGGGCCCTCATTGATGAGCCCTGTGCTGGTTCTCCCAGAACCTGGCATCTACCCTGCCCACTTTGGATGGGGCCTTCCTTAATCTGCCTCTCCTCCACTTCCCTCCCAGGGTCTGGGCTCCTAGATCCACAGCTTTTAGCCTGACTTGACTAAGACAGGATGTTTGCTTTAGGTCATTAGTGTTTTTATATTTTGCTGACTGTCCCTGCTGAACATGTATATGTTTGGGGGTAAAGGCACAGGTTTCAGATATAAAACAGTCTGCTTTGTGTCAGCAAATTACAGATTTGTCATTAGAGAATTTGTCTATTTATACTAAGGGAGTTAAAAACTTACTTGGAAATGCCTGGGAAAGAGATGGTAGGTGTAGGATAAAAAAAAAAAAAAAGGGGGGAAGCTATAGACAGTAATATTGCCTATAAAGTTAATGTTGGTTTTAGCGCTCTGGATATCTTGCTGAAAGACTAGCTGAGAGTGTTAAAGTAGAGCTAAGGTTAATAGTAAAGGTAAAAAATGGAGAGGGACAGTGTGTCCAGGAAAGAATAAGGGAAATTGATCTTAGTGGGACCCTATAGAAGCGACTCTGTGAAATAGATTGATTTGGAAGCAGGTGTTGCCCATGGAATTGGAAGGAGCACGTATCCTAGGAGATAGAGTGAGAACCAGCACAGGGCTAATCAACGAGTGGGGTGACAAAGGTTACTTACCTGCATTTTGGGAAGTGGTTTCAAGGCCACTGGTAGAGGAAAGCCCCCATTGAGAGTGGTCTGGACAAGAATTACTCCGTGGAACATGTGCAAGTGTGTGTTGTAGAGATGAAGTGGATAAAGCTGTCTGGTGTGACACTTTTTAGGTATTAAGCAACTAGTTTTTCGTGACTATTTTGTAGTAGAGGTTGGGTAGACAAGGAGAAATGAAGTCAATATGTATTATTATACCAGTTGTGCTAGGGGAGTGGATAGTTTTTCCTATCTGTGTAGGTCTTAATGTACCGTCATTCAAATATGCAGGCAGGTAAAGAATCGGGAAAGCAGGATTCCAAACTTTTCGTCTAACATATAAGAATGAGCCAAACAGCAGGGATCCACATATCTCAACCGAAATGCCTATGGGTAGCAGTAGAATGTAGCGGGGCCCAGGTAAATAGATGTCGGCAGAGACTAAGCAAACCCCTTTCCAAGGTGGACGGGATTCGTAGGGGGCAGGACATGTTCTCCAACAGGAAGGTTTAAAGAACTTTCCCAATCACCACCGTTCAGTTCTCTTCACTTCCACCTGGAAAAAACAGTGCCTTCTAAAACCTGTTCCCCATGGCTTCCAGCCGGCCTGCCTGCCTGCCTACCCTCAAAAGCTGTGGGAAGAGAAAAGCGGCCATCATGGTTCAGATTGCCTTTAGAGAGTGTGTCTGTATGTGTTAGGTTTTTTGTGTGTGTGTGTTGTTTTTTTTACTGTGTTGCCCCGTGAGGTTTTTAAGTTAAACCATAGCCCTGTAGGGCTTTCTATGAGAGGAGCGGGAAAAGTTATAAAAATAGAAGGCACCGTTTCCAAGGTGGAAGAGGCTTAGAGGCCTCGAACTTGGTCGCCCTAATTGATGCTCTAAGCGCCTAGGTGAGCACAAGACAAAGGCCGGGGCTCCGGGTGCCCGGCCCGGCGGCGTCGGCCTGGGCGTGGGGGATGGGCCTTTGTGAAGTCGGTGGTTGGTGCCCAGATGGAAAACGGGGGGAGCCCCGGGCGCAGCGTGCCTT
>NW_005356674.1:13113717-13134928 GCF_000412655.1 Myotis brandtii
GGCGGTGGCCCCCATGGCCGTCCGTCCGTCCGGGGACTGGAGGTGCGGGGGAAGGATGAGCGTCCGGACACTTTCTGGTCCGGTTCGGAAAACTGTTCCGCAGAGAGCTGTTGGGTTATTCCCTGGTGGGAGGACACCAGGACACAGAGCGGCCTTGGCCTCCGTGTGGAGGCAGGTCGAACCCAGGCAGAGCAGGCGGTGGGAGAGACGGGGCTGCCAGCTCGCTGCCCGGCAAAAAGCGCTTTTCCCCAAATGAGGGCCCTGCAGCTTTCGGGGTGCAGTTTCCTCCTCCCTCGGCGTGGACCCACTTAGGGCAGGAGGTTCGGTTCCCCTGCCCACGCCTGACGCGTCTTGTGTTTTTCTCTCTCCCCGATGCAGGATTCAGAAGGAACTGGCCGATATCACTTTAGACCCTCCTCCTAACTGCAGGTGAGCGTCCTTTCAAATTTGTGTCTTTTGAAGATTCTTCCAACTTTTATCTTAGTTTTTTCTGTTATTATTATTATTATTATTATTTGGTTAATGCTTGTTTCGGTGCTAATAGCAAGTATCAGCTGGAATTTATTTACCTGAGTATAATGTGGTGATGAGCCTCTGATGATCCCAGTGTTATGTTAAAGAGAAGTAATAGATTTGTTCGGAGCGGACACTTTTACACAAAACAAAGCTGTAAAGTGAATATGAAGGCGTACGTTTGTCTAATCCTGGATCTTTCATGTCATTAAGGGTGATGTTGGCTTAGAAAATTGCTTTGCGATCTTAATGTTGTTCATGCTCTTTACTACGAGAGCATAGAGTCCAACATTGGCTCCCTCAGACTATACACAGTATGTGTATGTTCAGTTTCAAAACAGTTTGATACTAGTTTTCAAAGGGTTGTTGGTCACTGTTCAGAAGACGCATTTTGTTATTTACTGTGAGTCAAGGTGGAAAACTTGATGAATTTACTAAACAGTGAAGTGAGGAGACTTATTGTAATAGAGCCATTTATTTAAGGGAGCTTAATT
Source organism: Myotis brandtii (assembly GCF_000412655.1). Lineage (NCBI taxonomy): Eukaryota > Metazoa > Chordata > Mammalia > Chiroptera > Vespertilionidae > Myotis > Myotis brandtii. Next base: position 13,114,725 of record NW_005356674.1, read on the forward strand.
GTTCGGTTCTATAACTCCAATTGTTTAAAATTAAATATAACATTTAACTTCATTCTCCGTTCTCGTGATTGGCATTGGAATGGGAGTTGAAGTTTTAGAAGTGTGCTAAACTTACAGGGTTAGAAGAAGTTACTGAGGAGAAAATGCTGTGGCCGTACACAGAATTTGAATCAAGCATGTGGAAATAGGTTGAAAGCTAAATGAAATACTTTGCTAATTAACACTGAACTTTCTAAACTGTGGTTAATGGAGTAAATGGAATCATCAATTGCCTTTTTAGTTACGTATGTTGTTAATGTTGGTCAGTTGTGGGACGTTCTTTGGTAAAATTTTGTCCTGTTTTGTAAGGAAAATCATTTCGAGTTTGAAATGCTCTTATAATATAGTTTGTAACTGAACCACATAGTCATTCTTGAGGATTTCTTTTCTGGCTATTAAGAGTCCTTTCAGGATGTTGAGAAAGTGGAGAAAATGGTTAAAGCTTAGGGCTGTCATATCTCCCTTTTTAGTTTTATTGGAGTCGTTCAGATGGAAGCCTGTAGCTCCCCTTGATTGGTTGTGTTGAATCCATGGGTATTCCCCATGCGAGGTCTATGCTCTAGTTGTTGCTCCTGTTTGGTAGTTGTGTCTTCCACGTGTCTCTGGTGAGTTCAGGCTGTAGCTGTAGCTGATCAGATTATGAAGTTTTTAAAGCATGGTTTCAGAACTAACATTTATCAAAATGTGTTATGGCTTTCTTGCAAATAGGTGCAATCAAATTTAAAAATTGTAAATAATGTAAAGGTTTTCATGGAATTAGTTACCCTTTAGAAATAGGATAAATATACTTTAATTTCACACCATTTTAACTGAGTTTACATGTGAGAGATTTGTGCTGCTGATCATGTAGAACTTTCCTTGGAAAGCTCCTAATTACCTTTTTCAAGGTGAAACCTTTAAACATTACCTGTGGTCAGGTGAGTCACCAACCTGGATGGTTGGTGGTGGGGAGACAAATTTCAACATACTTACACATTGCAAAAATCTTCAATTTCAAAGAAAACATTAGGCATCTTTATTTTGCAAGAGAATGTGTGTTATGTTGACTTTTAAGAATAAAGACTGCTGTATTTTCTGAAGACATTTTCCAGGAGGGCTGGTTAAGTAATATGAATCACAGTCTCTACTTTCGGTTGTTGTTTTTTTCTTTTTTGTTTGTTTGTTTGTTTTTTATACAATCTCTACTTTTGGTTGCCTTAGTAGTATTGACTTAATGTTATCAAGTAGTCCCAATATTCAACATATTTAAATGAATTTGGTTTTCTGTTTTCTGTTGGTACTTTATGGGATTGAATTATTTAATATTTTTTATTTTTTAAATATATTTTTATTTATTTCAGAGAGGAAGGCACAGGGAGAGAAAGAGATAGAAATGCCAATGATGAGAGAGAATCATTGATCGGCTGCCTCCTGCATGCCCCACACTGGGGATGGAGCCCAAAACTCAGGCATGTGCCCTTGACTGGAACCTAACCTGGGACCTTTTAGTCCACAGGTAGATGCTCTATCCACTTAGCCAAACGGGCTGGGCCTGAAATATTTAGTATTTTAATGTACATTATTGTTGGAGATGGAATGGATAATTTAGTGTGGGGATACTTTTTGATGTTAGCTTCCATTTAAAATGTATGAATTAAATGATACATTGAATGCATGCATGTTTATTTTTTAATAATTTTTAAGTGTTACTCAGCATGAGAGCTTGGTTTGGATGAAATTGTAAATTAGTCAATTGTAAATTAATTGTATTTTGAACTCGTTAAATAATTGGCTTTCAATTAATGTATTTTATGTATTGAACCTTTATAGAACTGCCTTTTTTTCAATCAGTAATCAGTGTGCAGTTTTAAATTTAAACACACTTCTTTATTAAAATATTGTAGTTGCTACAAAGTAGCCTCAAACAGTTGAATCAGTGTGAGAAATACTTCTCTTGAAAATGCACCGCTTGTGTTCACTAATTTTAGCCCTTGGCAAAAATATGTGGCTTCGAGTGTGCAAAATGCACTTGCTAAATATGTTATAATTTTGAGCACATAAAGTTAAATCTCAGTGTTGTATATCATGTTAAGTAGATTTTAAGGGAATATTTTAAAATTGGTTTATATTGCCATATAAATCAAATTCTTTGTTATCTCTGAACTATTTGGTTACATGTGTGTATACAGCTAAGTCTCCCAGCTCATGTATCCTGCATTTGGTTAGGCTTTTCCTCCTGCATTCTGGCTCTATTCCTGTAGGGGAAAAAGTATTAACTGCTGTAATGATTTCCTAAAGCATGCCGTATCGTGGATGGTAAAATTATGCCTTTTCGGTAGCTGGCGAACTCTGGGCCGTTAGGGTCAGTTTTGCAGCTGTTATTTATAGCTTAGGGCTCAAGCTTTGCTAAATTGACCAGTTATAGCTATCTAACTAATCTGTAGACATAAATGTCTGTAGACAATATGTCTGCACATAATAAATGATGTATTTAACCCAGGTCCTTTAAACTTCAGATTTTACTTAGTGGATGTCTTTTTATTATGAGTCAACTACTCATGTAGTGACTTGAAACCTAAAAATTCAGATTTTAGGATAAAATGCCTTTCAGAAATCATGAACCATTTCAAGCATGGTAGAGAAGAATAAGTTTTTCTTATTATGACATCTTTTTCTTTTTACTAACATGGCCTTTTGTTGCTTATATTTTAAATAGAATTTTAAGCCATTACACAATAATGTAAAAATGCACATTTTTTAAAAGTTGAAACAAATTGTGGAGTAAAAAGTGAAAGATTCCTTCATGACTTCATCTGATCCTGTCCCTTGCACAGAGAGGCTCCTCGTTAGCGCGTGGTGTGTATCTTTCTGGATAGTTTCTGTGAATTGACATTGTTGTACGTTTCTGGTTTTGCACATCCTCCTGAAATTAGTGGTAATAGCCCAGGGTGGGGCAACACAGGTTTACAGTTGTTTGTATGGAAAATAATACAATAATAAATAAGTAATAATACAAGAATCAACTTTGTTTCCCGTACTCACAACTGTAAACCTACTTTTGCTTCACCCTAGAAGTCCCAGGCTGCTCACCTTGGAATGAAAAGAGATTCCTTGCAGCAGTAAAGGCGTATGCCTCGTCCGAGTTTAGCATGTTTTAAATGGTTGTTTACTGTAAAAAAATGGGTTCTACAGAAGTCATCCTTTACAAAATCCTAGGTCATCTCACTTGCTGAAAAATGTCCTTTTATGTAACTTTTATTCATTTGATGCTACTAAATGCATTAAGGATATCGAGGTGACTTCATCGTCTGCATGTTTATTTTGTTCTAATTGTTATTTGGATAGCTACCACTGCACTGTGCTTGCCTTTATGTGCAGAGACAGTGTTGAAAAATAGTGAGAACTAGGAGACTAGAGTGTCAGCACAATCAAAATAGCACCCAAACCAGGGTCAAGTGGCTGGAAATTAGATCATTGCCTGGGGCCTGAGTGGGTAGGAAGGAAGGAAGGAAGGAAATCTATCCAGAAATGAATTGCTTACTAAATGAGTAGGCACTCTCGTGTTCACCAAATGACCATGTTTCTGGATTGTAAAGCTGTACTGCTCCTGTTCCTCAAAATGACCCAGCAATTCTATTCCCAGGTGTATACCCCAAAGGTTTGAAAACAGGGACTCAAACAGATACTTGTCAGTGTTTGTAGTGGTTTTATTCATAACAGCCCAAAAGAAGAAACAACCCAAATATCTACCAACAGATGAGTGGAATGGATAAACAAAATGCAGACTATACAAACAAGGGAATATTCAGCCATATAAAGTAATGAAGTTCCTATACATGCTACAGCATAGATGAACCTTGAAAATGTTACACTAACTGAAATAAGCCAGGCACAAAAGGACAAATATCGTATGATTCTACTTACATGAAATTTCTAAAATAATCAAGTTCCTAGAGACAGAAAGATTAGAGGTTTCCAGGAGCTGGGAAGGAGAGAATGGGGAGATATTTCTTAATAGGTACAGAGTTTCTGTCTGGAAACAAATGGTGGTGATGGTTGCACAACGTTGTGAATGTCATGAGTGGCACTGAATTTTATGGTTAAAGTGGCAAACTTTATGTTACATATTTTACCAGAATTTTTTAAAGGTTAAAAAAAAAGATACTGCTGTAAAAATGTCATCAGTATTTTGAGGGAAAATGCTCATGGCTTACGAGGCGACATCGGTTTTTAGGGGTTCTTATAAAAATGTTAATGTTAAATTTCTGTCACAAACCATGAGTGCCTGTTCTACGTGAAAAATCACCTCCTTCAGGGAGTTCATCATCTAGTGAGGTGGGAAGAAATGCACTCACTGACTGACTGTGAATAGTGTGTGAGAGTTGTCGATGGAAGGTTAAGCCTCACGGAGATGAGAAGAAGGTGGGGAAGACTAAGGGGCATGTGTAGTGGAGGGAAGTGTAAGCAGAGATGTAGCAGAGGAAAGGCAGAGGGCACTCATGGGCAGTAGTGAAGAAACCCGTGGCTGGGGAGCAAGGAAGAGTGGGAGGATAAACAGTAAGAGATCAGACTTGTTCCTTGATGTCAGGCTGAGGCTTTGAGTGTCACTTTATAGACACTGGGGAATCTCTGAAGCTCTAAACGTAATCCAGTTAGAGCTGAGACAGAGCAGGGGTTGAGTGGAGCTTGGTGGGAACAGGAGACTTGGAGATTGCTGCCATAGTTCAGGTGGAAGGCCAAGAGGACCTTGGGGACAGGTGACACCATCGGTGTGGAGAGGAGAGAGACATGAGGAAAGCAGTAGAATCTGGAGAATGTGGCCACTGGCTTAGATATGGAGCCCTAGGAAGGGGACCGAGGGTCTTTGGGAAGACGGGTGGTATTGTTAACAGAAGGAATAAGGTGGGAAGAGGAACTGGCTTGAGGGAGGCGGCAGGTTGGATCATCCTCCCCAGGTTCAATTATGTGCTTTGTTGAGCGTATACAGGTATAGTGCTTAGCATATTGCTGCCACATATTTAAGTTTATTAGCAATCAGTCAATGAACTCTCAGGCCTACTTTTAGATTTGATCAGACAAATTAAACTCCCCAAAAGGCACAGGGACCCTGATTTCTTTCTTTGATTCTGATCCCACACACCCCTCCCCAACTTTTTCAGTTGGAAACGTTCAAAGCTACAGAAGAGTTGAAAGAATAAAACAAGGACCCAGCCATCCTTCACCCCGATCATCAGCTGTGAGGACGCCCCCATGTTGGCTTCTCACTCCCTTATCCCTGTATTTTGCAGAACCGTTTGGAAGCGAGCTGCATCCTGATGCTTCCGTGTGTTAGGCTGACACGCATTGAATCTGAGGGGAGCCGGCAGGGCGCTGAGGCTGCAGCTGGCTTTGGGCATCCACATTAGATTTGAAAGTTTGGGTGATAGTTGAACTTTCTGCTGGGGAAGAGGAGGATTGAGAACTGTGCTTGGAGGGGGGTCTACAAAGGAAGGATGGGGAAATAAAGAGGACTGGAGGAAAAGGGAGCAAAGTCGGGGAGAGCTACTAGGTTGCCTAAAAAATAATTCAAGAGGATTAAATGTAAAGTGAAGAGCATGCTTTGTAGGCTGAGAAGCAGCAGCAAGTAGAGGACAGGAGTGAAACAGGGAGATGTGATGTTTTAAAAACACAACTGTAGAGAAGCTGATAGAATATGGAACTGAGGTCACACGCTGGGGAGAACCTGAAGTTGACGATAGGGTCAGTTTCCGAGAGGAAGCACTTTGGCCTGAGCAACGCTCCAGCCACTTGTATAGAACTGAAAGCAGCAGCGCCTGCCCCCAGTTTGATTTGGTTTGTTCTTCCCCAGTAGACGCTAAGTTCCTTGAGAGCAAGGATTATGTCTTGCATCCCTACAAGAAAGAATAAACAATATATATTTGTTAAATTAAAACACCAACACAGACACCCAATTCAGGTCTGATGGTTTAATGGAACTTTCTTACTCTTCAGAAAGTAATGGAAAGAGCCGGGGAAACCGCTGTGGCGTTTTACAGCTGTCCATTGCGGGCAGTCTTGCTGGGTTGGCACCCGGGCAGTTTGGGCAATTTTCACCTTCCCGGAATCACACAGCAGCTCGGGACTGTAGTGCGATCGCACTGCAGGCGAGATTGAGAAGATGCATAAAGAAAATATCAATACCTTTGATTCCCATGTTTTGACTTTATAACATTACTGTTGGCCAACAAGCGAGTGTGGGTTTCAGGGTGCTAAGGAAATTGGTCTCCCTAGAGACGGGTTCCTAAAATCCTAAAGCTCTTCCAGATAGTCGGTTACGTTAGAGATGCTGGCACCCGCCTGAGACGTCTGACACATTCCCCATCATCAGTGGAGTGAAACAGGGTTTCATAATAAGCCCATTCTTACTCAGCCTCGTAGGCAGCCATGCTCTGAAGTGAAACAAAAGACCTAGTAACTGGTGTCAGAATATGCTTCCAATCCTCTGGGAACCTGCGCTATAGGCGAAGAAGCTCAAAGCTCTTGCTTGAGGACCGTAATCCAGGAACATACATGTGAGGGATACGGATGGCTTTGTGGAGTCCATGCCACAGTACGTAGATGGGGAACCTGCAGAAGGCCAAGGTGATGTCTGCCGAGTCAGGCAAGTCCTGCAAAACCATTGTTTTCCTTTGCAGGACATAATCAACACTGGTTATGCTACCTGGGGCAGCATACGGTTCACACATACTTTAATTAACAAAGTAGTCACAGCCTGAATTCTGTCTGCTTTTAAAGGCCTGATGAGATAGAGTGAAGTGCCAGGACAGCATAAAGGGGCTGGTATGGGTGTGATCCAGCTCTCACCTGAAACAATATATATTTGTTAAATTAAAACACCAACACAGACACCCAATTCAGGTCTGATGGTTTAATGGAACTTTCTTACTCTTCAGAAAGTAATGGAAAGAGCCGGGGAAACCGCTGTGGCGTTTTACAGCTGTCCATTGCGGGCAGTCTTGCTGGGTTGGCACCCGGGCAGTTTGGGCAATTTTCACCTTCCCGGAATCACACAGCAGCTCGGGACTGTAGTGCGATCGCACTGCAGGCGAGATTGAGAAGATGCATAAAGAAAATATCAATACCTTTGATTCCCATGTTTTGACTTTATAACATTACTGTTGGCCAACAAGCGAGTGTGGGTTTCAGGGTGCTAAGGAAATTGGTCTCCCTAGAGACGGGTTCCTAAAATCCTAAAGCTCTTCCAGATAGTCGGTTACGTTAGAGATGCTGGCACCCGCCTGAGACGTCTGACACATTCCCCATCATCAGTGGAGTGAAACAGGGTTTCATAATAAGCCCATTCTTACTCAGCCTCGTAGGCAGCCATGCTCTGAAGTGAAACAAAAGACCTAGTAACTGGTGTCAGAATATGCTTCCAATCCTCCGGGAACCTGCGCTATAGGCGAAGAAGCTCAAAGCTCTTGCTTGAGGACCGTAATCCAGGAACATACATGTGAGGGATACGGATGGCTTTGTGGAGTCCATGCCACAGTACGTAGATGGGGAACCTGCAGAAGGCCAAGGTGATGTCTGCCGAGTCAGGCAAGTCCTGCAAAACCATTGTTTTCCTTTGCAGGACATAATCAACACTGGTTATGCTACCTGGGGCAGCATACGGTTCACACATACTTTAATTAACAAAGTAGTCACAGCCTGAATTCTGTCTGCTTTTAAAGGCCTGATGAGATAGAGTGAAGTGCCAGGACAGCATAAAGGGGCTGGTATGGGTGTGATCCAGCTCTCACCTGGCCTCCAGCAGTGCATGTGCCACGGCTCACGTCTGACTTGTCTGTAGTGACTTGTGTTGGCACTAAATTTCGTTTTATTTTTTAAAAAGTTTGGCAGCTTGAACCTTTGTTTTTAGTACTTTTAAAAAAAATTTAAGTACAGAAATAATCTTACCAAATCATTCATAAGTTTTGTCATTGAAAAGATTTCACATCAGGTCCGTGGCACTAAATTTCGTTTTATTTTTTAAAAAGTTTGGCAGCTTGAACCTTTGTTTTTAGTACTTTTTTAAAAAGTTTACAGAAATAATCTTACCAAATCATTTATAAGTTTTGTCATTGAAAAGATTTCACATCAGGTCCGCCAGGACATCAGTACTGACACTCAGCGGGTGGGCACACTGTCAGCACCGAATCACCCCACCACCTGGGTCTGTACGTCCAGTTGCCAGAAGCTGTGATGGTTTCTAGCCTGGGCTGGACGGTTCAGGACCCCCTTCTCTATTGCTTGAATTGGCGAGCACTGCCACACGGGCAGCACCGTAATGCTCAGGCGAGGGTGTGGCCCACCCAGGAGCCCTGAGCTCTGTGCATCCGCACAGGACCCCTGCTCAGCCAGGGCAGTCTGAAGACGGAGACCACATTTTTGCTCATGGCCCCACAACCAGACCAGGCTGCCTGTCGGCCCTACAGCACTGCCTTCCCAGGCCCACTAACTCCCCCACCTCATCAAATAGTGATAATCAATGGAGAGGTCCTGTAGGGTCTGCCAGCACTGAAATGATGACCATTACAGGGCAGTCTGAGGACGGAGGCCACATTTTTGCTCATGGCCCCACAACCAGACCAGGCTGCCTGCCGGCCCTACAGCCCTGCCTTCCCAGACCCACTAACTCCCCCACCTCATCAAATAGTGATAATCAATGGAGAGGTCCTGTAGGGTCTGCCAGCACTGAAATGATGACCATTATGTGGACGACCAGGACATTAGGTGTTTATATCCGTTTAAATTGATAGATGGAAAATCGATGTGTGATGGATCCTATATGTTCAATAGAAAAAGATTTGAAGTACATTTTCAAATTGCAGAAGACAAAACTCAGCTTGGGATGTTCTTACTAAGAGAAAAGTTTTAAATAGGATACAGCTCAAAAGGTCAGAAAAGCAGTGTTGTACATGAGTAAATCAGGTCATATTTATTTGAAATATTGGAGTGGTGTGTACTGCACACTGCTCCGTGTGACTACAACAGACCTGGCTCCTGGCTTGTGGAACTGGAATTTGGTAGGCAGTACAGACAGCAACCAAGTAAGCAGGGTTAGTAACTACAAGTTGTGGTGGCTAATTGGAGAGCAATTAACAGTACAGTGATGGAGAATATTTGCAGGGGGGGGGGGGGGGGGCTGTAGAGAAGGCTTAAAACATTAGGCAAAGACCTGAAAAATGAGGAGGAAGAAGAGCTTTGTGAAGAGTAGGAAGAACATTGCCGATGGAGGGAAGCACAGATACAGGCCCTGAGGAGGGGAGAGCCACGTGATGCAGGGCCATGTGAGCTATGGTAGCGAGTTTGGGTTGCATGCATCCCATTTCTTTCAGTGGGAAGCCATTCAAGGTTTTAAAGCGAGGAAGTGAAATTTCAGTAATGATTGCAATGTCTTTTCCTCCTCCGTGCTGTGTGGAAAGTAGCTGGGAGGAAGGCAGAAGTAAAAGAAGAGAGACCAGAAAGGAGGGTATTGCTCTATTCCAGGTAACTGGTGATGGTAGCTAGGATTAGGTGGTGGCAGTGGAGATGAGGTTAGAACACTTGGACCTGTTAGGGATTGCATGTGGAAGATGAAAGACCCAGAATGGCTCTGAGTTTCCCTGGTTTTAGCAGTTATGTAGATGATGGTGACATTTTGCTGAAGGGAAGAAAATTGGAATACGGCCTCTGTGTGTGTCTGTGTGTTTGGGTGAGTCCTTTCGGGGTATGTTAGATTTGAGACAAATGCTCTAATGAGGCATCTAAATGAAGGTGTCAGATAGAAGTCAGAGATAATAGGTAGTTGGAGCTTGGAGGAATATTTTGAACTCGAGATAAATAAAAGCTGGAGATACACATACATTTGGGAGACATCAATTCATAGAGGCTTTTGAATGTCTGGGAATGCCTCTAGCTCACCTAGAGAGCAAACGTGTAGAGAGAAGAGGGCCAGGATGGAGACCTGGACATCTAGCATTTAGAGCAGGGGTCCTCAAACTACGGCCCGCGGGCCACATGCAAATACAAATATTGTATTTGTTCCCGTTTTGTTTTTTTACTTCAAAATAAGATATGTGCAGTGTGCATAGGAATTTGTTCATAGTTTTTTTTTAAAACTATAGTCCGGCCCTCCAACGGTCTGAGGGACAGTGAACTGGCCCCCTGTTTAAAAAGTTTGAGGACCCCTGATTTAGAGGTTATGTGATCTAAAGGAGACACCAGCAAAGGAGACAGAGAGAAGGAAAATCAGAGTTGTTGTCAGAAAACAGTGAGTGGCAAGTGTTTGCAGTTGAGGATCATGAACTCTGAAATAATGCAGGGAGCTGGAAAAAGGAAGATGAGTGAGCAACCATTGGATTCTACACCTTCTAATTTGTTGACCATCATGAGACAGATCCACTGTAGAGGAGATACAAGAGGGGAGGATTTTCAGAAAGAAAAGGTGTTTACCCTGCCCAATTAGAAGATTTCATTGTGTTTATTCAAATACGGGATTTAATGTTTGAATTTTACACAAAATTTCTTGTGTATATAATTGTGTGTGTGTGTGTGTGTGTGTATGTATGTGTGTGTGACCCAATTAGAAGATTTCATTGTGTTTATTCAAATAAGGGATTTAATGTTTGAATTTTACACGGTAGGACAAAATTTCTTGTGTATATAATTATGTGTGTGTGTGTGTGTGTGTGTGTGTATGTATGTGTGTGTGTATATATAAATAAACATAATTTATCTTGGGAGAGGCCCTATTATTTTTAATGGATTCTCAATTTTTTAATTGGTTTCCTCTGTTTTCCTTCCACCAGAAAAAGTTAACTTCTGCTTTACTAGAATCAAGCTGTTGGTGATCTTATGACTAACATTGTAGTGTGGGTACCCTAAATCAGTGGTGTCAGGTTCATATATTACTAGTACACCTTTTGCAGGGCTTAGTTTAAAAAACACTAGGGTGGCCCTGACCGGTTTAGCTCAGTGGATAGAGCGTCGGCCTGCGGACTGAGAAGTCCTGGGTTCGATTCCGGTCAAAGGCATGTACCTTGGTTGCGGGCACATCTCCAGTGAGAGGTGTGCAGGAGGCAGCTGATCGATGTTTCTCTCATTGATGTTTCAAACTCTCAATCCCTCTTCCTTCCTCTCTGTAAAAAATCAATAAAATATATTTTAAAAATACTAGGGTGTGGGTAAACTGAAAAATCAGTAAATTGCTGGTGCCATCCTTAAAATTCATCACATGCTTTGCTTTGGATTGACATTTGTGGGTACATGTGTTTACTTTTAACACAATTTAAGTTATTCATCATAGTCAATGTTTTTATCCTTTCAAGATTGGCAATTATGTTAATACTTCACATCAAATGTACCTGAAACTCCTAAAGCATTATATGTATGAGCATCGTCTTTCCAATCTACCAATCATGTTTTATTAATTTGTTTCAGGTTATCCCAGGTACTCTTGTCTTGCTGATTTGATAATTCAGCAAGGTTTATCTTCTTAAGACACAAACTTGTAAATTATAGCACTAAGTTGGGGGCAATACAATACCTAGAATTATTATTGAATGTGGTTAACAGTTTCATATAAGAAAATGTCCTACATTGTAAATATTTATTTTAGTACTGCATCAGAGCAATATGTGTACACAGCAGCTTATGTATAAAAATTCAGACACCAGATTCCCATTCAAATTGGGAGAGGGCTTTGGGTATAAGTGATGTGAGCTGGTATCTTTTTATTCACTTCACAGAAGTTATCAGTCAAGGCACTACATTTTTTGTCTCAAAAATGTATATTTTATTGACACTAACTTTCTTTGAAAGTGGGTTCTTTGGGTTGATTGATATTTTTGACATTTTCAAACAACTCGAAGTTATCTTCTAGTATGCCTTTAAGTAAGTAAATATTTGGAGGAGAAATTATTTATGGCATCTCTTAGTCAAATAACTTTGACAGATTTCTAAATTGAAATGATGGCAAAAAGAAGTCATTTTTGTATAACATGAAGTTTCTTTTCTTTTTTTAAATATATTTTTATTGATTTCAGAGAGGGAGAGGAAGAGAGAGAGAAACATTAATGATGAGAGGGAATCATTGATTGGCTGCCTCTTGCACATTGGACCGAGCCTGCAACCCCAGGCATATGCCCTTGACCAGAATCAAACCCGGGACCCTTCAGTCCGCAGGCCGACGCTCTGTCCACTGAGCCAAACAGGCTAGGGCTATAACATGAAGTTTCAAACTTGAATCCTGATGCTGTAGGTCACTGGGGGAGAGAGGCAACCAGTAGTTTGTGTCACTTGGCGCAAGTAGTGTCTCAGTCTGGTAAAGGGACAGCAGAGTTCTGAAGCATTGAGGTTAGAATGAAGAACTTTTTAGGATTGGAGAGAGATTCTTCTAGTTCAGAGAGTATTAGTTGGAATCACAAAAGTGTCTGAGGGAGTCAAATGATAACATGTGGAACCACAAGTGTTTTGTCTGCACAGGGACTTTGCTTCCCAAGTAACTTAAAATTTCTCCTTCCGCCACTCATACACTCTTCCTCTATGGCAGTGGTTCTCAACCTTCCTAATGCTGTGACCCTTTAATACAGTTCCTCATGTTGTGGGACCCCCAATTTCATTGTTACAAATTGAACATAATTAAAGCATAGTGATTAATCACAAAAACAATATGTAATTATATATGTGTTTTTCGATGGTCTTAGGCGACCCCTGTGAAGGGTCGTTCGACCCCCAAAGGGGTCGTGACCCACAGGTTGAGAACCGCTGCTCTATGGGAATACATCTCAGTTTTTTAAAAGTAATTTATTGGAATTGGCTTTATAAAATGTTATTTCTTAGCAGACTTTGCTAGGACACATTTATCCTAAAGACAAAGAAATGGTTGAATTGGTGAAGATTCTAAAAGAAAACATTAGTTTTATAACAAGCACTCAGAGGGTTTTTTATAAACATTATGGGTAACTTTTCTCTAACCTAAGTAAATATTTCAGAACAAATGTATGTTAGGTGATTGTAGTAATGTGGGAGCAGAGGATGGCAGTAAGAGAGCAATGTCATGTTTGGCCTTGGACTACATTAGGGGCCTGTCGGATACCAGAGAAGCTTCAGAACCGAAGCTTTGGCCTTTGTCCTTTTTTGAGTAACTCTATGCAAGTCCTCAGAAAGCATAGCTTCATTCTTCAACTAGACTGGTAACCCCCACCCCCCCACCACCACAAAAAAAGAAAATATTTCTTCTTTGTAGCTTAGTATCCTGAGATATTTTCACATCTGAAGTGTGCCTATTACATAGTAAACACATTGACAAAATAAATCCTATGTTGAGGACATAATTCTTACTAGAACTGAAATTTGAAATTGGTTTCCATTCTGTCTGGCCACACTACTGGATTCTATGTAGATGTAGAGATTTCTATTACATTTTACTGTAACTTTTGACATTTATATATATATTGGGAGGAAGTTCTATATTGTAGTACCTGCAAGTTAAAATACATGATTGAGAAAAAAAGTAAAAAGCTATTAAGATCTTGGAGCCCAAATTATTTTCTATAATGGATACTTGTAGCTAGGGTAGACTGGATGCCTACTTCTCTGTCTGTGTCCTGTTTATTATGAAGTGTACTAGAGGCCCAATGCACAAAATTCGTGCAAGAGTAGGCCTTCCTTCCCCCAGCTGCCAGGACCCAGGCTTCCCTCGCAGCCCTGGCTTCATCCAGAAGGTCGTCTGGAAGGACTTCCGGTCTAATTAGCGTATTATGCTTTTACTATTACAGATAAGTGAATTTTTCTCAGTTGTCCCCATCTGTTGTCAGATGACTGGTACTTTGCTTCTCTTATTCTTTTTCCAGAGCCACCCTGTACCCTTTCTACATTTAATCCACTTCTCATTTAAATCCTGCTTTAAACTTCCCCACCTGGTAGTGAGCCAGAGCAGTCAGTCATCTTCGGTTCTGAAGCTTCTCTGGTATCCGACAGGCCCCTAATGTCGTGCAAGGCTTGAGGAGGATAACGCTCACTGACTGTCATTGGACCTGGAGGTGCATAAAAAGAAATGCTGTCTTGTTGTTTGATGGGATAATAAGTCAAATCTCAGGATACCTAATGATGTTACTGCAGGCTTAATTTGCATTTTCCTTTCTGTTTGAAATCGGTTGCTTCACTCTTGCATTCCTGGCCTTCTCCCACCCTGGTGGTTCCCTTCCCTTCCTGTTTCTTCAGGAAAAAAATGATTAGCCAGGTGGGTGACGTTTTGCAGGAATTTCTTCTGGACATACATGCTCACTAAAACCAGAAAGCAGTTTGTGACACTGGCGTTTCTAGAAGAGATACAATTGCATGTACCTAGACCCTATATGTGAATTATTATGGGTTTAAACTTTGAAGGTATGATTCATTCCTCAACAGGTATTTAGCAAGCCCAGTAGATTAGTAATTATGTTCCTTGAATGGGTTTTTAAAATACGTAGCATACTGAAGACACACTTACATCATGACAGTTGTCTGTATTAATAACAGTTTTTTGTTCCAGTTAAATCTTATTACTAGTTTTACAAGTGCATCGAGGCCTGGCAGGGTTATCAGTGACTCAGCTGGGGTGGGCGGGACAGTCTCTCCTACCTGCCCCACCTGTGTTTTCTGCCTCCTGTTTCTCCGTGACCAGGCTGAGCAATCCAAATCACTGACAATACTGCCAATACTTTGGTCTATGCCTGCCCTGGTTTGTCTCGTTGTGTGGCCCTGAGACTTAAGGTTTAGCTGTAACCAGCTGTTCCTCACCATATTCTAATAGTTATTGTGCATTTCCTATTGTGCCAGGTACTGAAGGTAGTGAAAAAGACAGTGATGTCCCTGTTCTCGTAGAGCTCACATTCATATAGAAGGAGGGACAATAAGAAAAGTGCAAAAGTAATTTCAGATAGCAATACAAAGAAATTAAAATGGGGAAATGGCAGAGCGAGCAAGTGACTGGGCAGGTCGGGGCATTGGTAGGTGCTCTTCTGGGAGATGCGTGAATGATGACAAGGACTCTGCCTTGAGAAGGGCATCTCAGGAGACTGGATGTTGTGCGAGGGGATGAGGTGGGAGGAGATGAGGTAGGCAGAGGCTGTTTGTTAATTTCAGTACAAAGCCACTGGAGAGTTTTAAGCAGAAGAGTGATATACCACATGGTTGGCCAATACTTGAAGTATATTGCCCATAAAATTTCCAATTTATAGGCATAGAGATTACAGAAATACTCTGTAAACATCTTCTTTTTTCTTTACAAACATATTCACTGACATTTCTTTATAGCATTTCTGTTATATATCTGGATATAATCTATGTCATCATACCTATTATGTCTAAACTAGAGGCCCAGTGCATGAATTCATGCACCAGTGGGGTCCCTTGGCCTGGCCTGCGGGATCGGGCTGAAACTGGCTCTCCGACATCCCCAGAGGGGTCCCGGATTGTGAGAAGGCGCAGGCCAGGCTGAGGGACCCCACCGGTGCACGATCGGGGCTGGGGAGGGATGAGGGAGATTGGCCAGCTGGGGAGAGACTGCAGGAGGGCTCCAGGGCATGTCCGACCCATCTCACTCAGTCCTCGACCCCAGCAGCAAGCTAACCTACCAGTTGGAACATCTGCCCCCTGGTGGTCAGTGCATGTCATAGCGAGCGATTGAGCAACCTTAGCATATCATTAGCATATTACGCTTTGATTGGTTGAACGGACGACTGGACACTTAGCATATTAGGCTTTTATTATATAGGATGTCTATATCTGTTATATCTAGAAGTTTTGAAAAATTATAGACATGCTACCCAGAATTTGTGTCTGACCCTGTGAGGGGAAGTGAATAGCCCTGGACAGGATGCGTGGGTTCAAGTATGAATGCTCTGTAATGCACATGGAGTGTTCAAAGTCCACAAAAACCTAACTTCTCAGTTGTCTTTGTAGTCGCTTCTTCTGGACTGTCCACCTGCAGTGAAGGTGGCCTGCGTCTGCCAGGATGCTCTGCCTCTTCGGAGCAGGAGCAGCAAGTGAGAGCTCAGGGGGACCATGAGGGACCCTCAGTTGTCTGGGAGTCAACTTCCCATTGGGATTCTGTGAGAGTTAAAGATTGACCTACACAATGTAAAGGCCCAAGTCTGTGTGATATGAATACCTAGAGAGGGTGAATTCCAGTTTCCTTGATTTGGTGGGTGCTTTTGAGGAGTAATAATTTTGCCATAATTCTTCATTTTGATAGCGGAAATGTTTGGACTGAAGGGGACATGTAGGCCATGGACAGGTGAGAAGGCTAATAAACACATTGGAGTAGTGATAATCATCATTCTGAGGTGTGTATTGGGAACTTCAGTTACTAAAACTCTTTTAATTTGTTTCTTATGCTCTAGAAATTACATAAAATGAGATGTAATGCAGCATACCTTAAAGCAGTACATCAGGTTTGGGGTTGCATTGATAAGAAATTACATTTTTTACACAAGGGAAGTTTTTCTTACTGAAGGGCAGTTTGTCATGATATTTTCCCGTTCTGAGCGGATAATAAGTTTAGAAAGGGACTCTATCCATTATAGAAAATTTACATGTTACTCAAATTTCTTGAGGGGAGAAAATTTCAGTGCAGACATAACATAGTGATTTGCTCAAAGGGAAACAACACCAATAATATAAAACAATCAAGATACAAAAAACTTCAAGTAATTTATATTTGACTTTGAAATGAATCTTAGTAATTATGGTAAAGTCGTATGTGTCCAATATATTGTGTATTCACTTTACTAAATAATGAAGCAGCAGTAGAAAGCCTGATTTATGATATTCTGGACAACTCTAGTTTACCTTTTCTTAGACACTTGCCTGTGGTCTGGCTCTTAAATGGTGAAGCTGTCCCGTGGCACTGAGTACACATCCTTTACAACGTTTATCACACTCAGTTATGGTGTTGGTCACCAACAGACTAAGTTATTTAAACTCTGATTGTTTTTGTTTTATTCGTGTGCCCAACAAGAACACATATATAGCCCTAGCCGGTTTGGCTCAGTGGATAGAGTGTCAGCCTGTGGGCCAAAGGGTCCCGGATTCAATTCCGGTCAAGGGCACGTACCTCCATTGCAGGCTCCTTCCCAGCCCGGGCCCTGGTTGGGGCTCATGCAGGAGGCAACCAATGGATGATGTCTCTGACATCAAATTTTCTCTGTATCTTTCCGTCTCTCTTGCACTCTCCCTAAAAATCAGTGGAAAAATATCCTCGGGTGAGGATTAACAAAAAAGAAGAAAAGAATACATGTACACATCTTTAGGTTTAGAAAACCCACAGAACAGAAGGAAGAGCAGCGTGAATAAGTATGTGGTGGAGGCAGGTGGGGGTTGTCTGGAGCTCCTCCTGGGAGAGCTGTGATTACAGGAGCACCACTTTTCTCTTTCCCTTACCTCATTCCTCTTCTCCATTCATGGAGATGCCTACAAAGTTTGAATTATTACTGAATCCAGTAAGTGGTTGATTAGAAGTATTTGTGTAGATTTTGATATGTCACTGAGAAATTGTCAAGTTGAAGTGATTAAAACACATATGAAATCAGGTTTAATCTTTCATTCGTTAAAAAAAGGCAATTGGTTATTTTATGTAAATTTTTCTTAAAGTTTTGTGTTTTTTCTTTCCTTTTTTAATCCTCACTCAAGGATATGTTTTTATTGTTTTTTAGAAAGAGAGGAAGGGAGAGGGAGAGGAAAAAAATGAAACAACATTGAGCCCGGCCTGTGTTGCTCAGTGGTTGAGCATTGACCTATGAACCAGGGCATCACAGTTCGATTCTGGTCAGGGCACATGCCTAGGTTTCTGGCTTGATCCACAGTTGGGGGTGTGCAGGAGGAAGCTGATCAATGATTCTCATCATTGATGTTTCTATCTCTCTCTCCTTCCTCTCCCTTCCTTTCTGAAATCAATAAAAATATATTAAAGAACAAAGAAACCACATTGATCTGTTGCCTCCCATATGCGTTCAAACCAGAGATCGAACCCCCACAACCTTTTGGTGTATGGGACACGCTCCCACCAACTGAGCCACCGGCCAGAACTAAGATTTTCAATATAGGCTTAATCTTAAGAAAATATACAGCATACCCAGTCTAAGAATTTAGATCAGATCTACAATATGAGAAAGTGGAATCAGTGTTTGGATGTTTTGCAATACTAGTTGAAGCATTTGCTGGTAAAGTCTTAGGAGTTGCTGCATGATAGACAGATTAGTAAGTTACTTTTGCAGTAAAATATTAGAGTAACAGCCACCATCAGAAAAAAAAGATTTGAAAAAATTTACTCTCACTATAATGGCCCTGAGCATTTATGTCTGTTTGCATAGCACTGAATTAGATTGTGTGGAGATACAGAAGTGTGATAGATGCTCTCAGCATCAGATGAATACAAAACCGCTACTGAACAAGACACTATGTATAAGATTCATTATGACCTAAGATATAAATTTGTTTATAATTTTTCATCATAATTCCCTTTCACCTAAACCTTACGTCATGGATAGCAGTGATTTCCAATCCTGTCCCTGCCCCAGCACACCCGAGGAAGAGAGAAAAGCCTGTCTGTAACTGGGGGCTTACTTTCAGTGATGGGGTCAGGGGAAGGGAGGTACGCCGGTTTGCTGGGATGGGGGATGAAAGCCCTTCAGCGATTGTGACTTGCTGTGAATGTATAGGTGTTGGTAGTAACCTGAGGAGCAGTCTCTCCCTCTTTTCCCTTAAATAAGGGAAAGAAGTGCTGAAATAGGAGTGTTTATCTTAACCGATAGAGGCCTTTGAAAGATCTGCATTGAGCTCATGAGAGAGACTAAAGGAAAAAACTGAGAAGGGAATGGTCTAGAAGAGATTACATATTTCTTTTTTTGAGATTACATATTTCTTGAGGTTAGAAATGGAGTCTTGTTTTCCCCCACAGGTTTAATTTGCTACTTAGTACAAATAAGAAACATTTGAAGAAGCAGCAGAAAAAAGAAAAGGGGAAACCTCTTCTCCGGAGAGTTTGAGACCCATAGGAGCATAGATTGATTGGCTCTGCTGGGCCTGGGTTCCTAGGAAGAGGGGCCCCCCAGTTTGCTATTTTAGAATCGCTGTGGAGAAGCCCTGGCATTGTAAGAATACGGAAATACTGCGTACATGTTTCTGTTCCTCCTCCTTTCCAGCTAGCCATACACCTGGAATTTTGGCTCTAGAATAATTTAAAAGATCCTTGTCAAGAAAATACATATGGGAAGAAATCACTACTTCCTGGCCCTTTAGGACCCTTTCCAGTCACACACCCTGTAATGATGCCCTGGTCAACAATGGACTGTATATATAATGGTAGTCCACAGGATTATAATGGAGCTGAAAACTTCCTATTGCCTAGTGACATTGTAGCCATCAGGTCATATTGGAAACATTGCTCACATGTTTGTGGTGATGCTGGTATTAACAAACCTATTGCACTGCCAGTCATATAGAAGTATGGCACATACACTTATATACAGCTATATACTGGGTAATAAATGACTATACTACTGGTTTATGTATTTACTATACTTTTTATTATTTTTGAATGTACTCCTTCTACTCATAAAAAAAGTTTGCTGTAAAACTGTGCCGTGCTCACTGTGTTTCTTGATCGATTGCATCATTTTCTCTTGTGCTTGACTTAATCTTGTGTTGCTTGTACAACAACATGCTGTACAGGCTTATAGCCTAGGAGCAGTGGCTGTAGCACATAGCCTGTGTGTTTAACCCTCTGGGTTTGTGTAAGTGCAGTCTGATGTTCGCACAATGCCACTTTTCTCAGAACTTACCCCCTGGTTAAGTGGCACGTGTGTATTTCTTAAATGCAGGTGCTTGGTCTCTGGGTCGTGCTTAGTTCAGGGAGCCTCTCAGGATGGTTTTCAAATTTATCCTAGACCTTTATATGAAATCTAACATCCCTTTGACAGGACCATTAGTAGTATAGAGAGTCTCAGTCATTACATATTAAAGTGATTCCAGGTTCACAAATGTCAGTAGCCTCTTGTCCAATCCCTTAACACACAAAAATAAAAATCACCAATAATGACGAATTATAAGGTTTATACCAGTCAGGAGTAGTTTTTTTTGATAGGCTGAAATCATCTGTTGAATCTAAAAACATGTACAAATTTTAAAAATATACATAT
>NW_005356674.1:13134996-13140165 GCF_000412655.1 Myotis brandtii
GGGGGCAGGCTGGGAGGGGACAACAGTGGGGGGAAGGGGACATATGTAATACTTTCAAGAATAAATAATTTAAAAACAAACGAAAAATATATATTTTTATTGATTTCAGAGAGGAAGGGAGAGAGAGAAATATCAATGATGAGAGAGAATCATAGATTGGCTGCCTCCTGCACGCCGCCTCCTGGGGATTGACCCCGAAACCCCGCATGTGCCCCTGACCAGGAATCGAACCGTGACCTCCTGGTTCATATATTGACACTCAACCATTAACCACACCAGCTGGGCATGTACAAATCTTTAGGTTTTAGAAAACCAACAGGATGGAAGGAAGAGCAGTGTGACTAAATACTGGAGTTGTCTGGAGCTCCTCATGGGAGAGCAGTGCCTCATTCTTCTCCATTCTCCTAGATGTAGAACCCGCCCCTGCCTGAGAGCGCCCTTGCTAGTCGCTCTCTCTCCGTGTCATGCAGTAGGGCAGGTGTGGCACCAGGCGACTGGCCACAGTTGGAGCATCAGCAGATCACAGCATTAGATCCCCACGTCGAGGTTGGTGATGGGACAATGACAGCAGTCAGAGCTAAGTCCTGTTAGGCGTTTACTATGGGTCAAGCTTTGTTCTACGGGCTTTAAATGTAGAAACTCATTTACAATTTAAACCATCACTATTGGTGGATCCTGTTGTCCTCATTTTACAGATGATGAAGTCAAGGCCTAGGTTACTGTAGTTAAGTTAGTAAGTGGAGGAGCCAGGAGAGGAACCCAGCCAGTCTGGCTCCAGGGCCTGTGCTCTCAGCCCCTCACTGTGGAGTTCAGTCTGATACCACTTTTGTTATTAGTGAAGACTTTATGTTGCAAGTAACAAAATCCCAACTAATTGAAATAAAAAAGATGGGATTGTTATAAGGATATGCGAGTACGTGACTGTTAACACAAGAACTGAAATGTTCTGGGCACCAGAAGCAACAGAAGCCAGGGTTCCTTCCATCTCTCTTCTCTGCTTCTCCCTGTGCTGTGTCCTTTCTCACATTGCAGACTTGCTGGCTCCCCACAGCCTGCCTGAGGAGCATGACCACAGACACCCAGAGAGAAAAAGACTTTTTTTTTGTCAAACCTTAGGGTAAGGGGCCAGTTAGTGCAGCTTGATTGACCTCCATACCAGCTAGTTTGACAGTTAAATCAAAAGGGTCCAAGTGACACTAATGGTGACAGTTAATTTAACAAAATGGAAACTGGTTCCCGAAGGAAGAAACCTTATAATGATAGCTTTTGGTGAACCGGCCACTGGAGTTTCTTCAGTCCTTTACGCTCTGTGAGAATAGGGGCCGTGTTAGTCACCTAGCACAGGGCTTGAAAAATGGTAACTGCTCAAATGCGTACTGGGGGAATGAAGGAATAAAGAATAATTTTCCTGAGAAATAACACAAAAGTAAAATCCTGATTTCTGAGCATTGTCCAGGCATGGATACAAATAGTGTGCTGGAGCAGAACGTAGGTTTTTAGCAAGGGAGAGGAGACTGTATTTTTCCTATTTAAACTCTGTTGCACCACATCTCCATTTGTCTGTTTTTTACTGTTTCTTTTCTTTTTCTCCCCCTTTCCTCAATGTCTGTATGTCTCACAGCACTTCCTCTTATTCTCTGTAACTCCTACCTCTCTCAGCAGAATATAAAATGGAGATACTTATTTTTTTATTTTTTAAATACAATTTTTGTGCTGCTTGTTTTTAATCTAAAAAAATGAGTAGTGTGTGGTATGAAATATGCCTCCCTTGAAAGTGAAGTATTTGATAGTCATACATAAACAAGGTAAGAAGTTAATAGACTATTCCACTGGGGAAGATTTGTTTCCTAGACACCGTTGAAGCACCTACATTAATGAATTTAATTTGGTTTATTATTTTAGATAAATGGTTTCCCTGCATTTTTAGAATATTAATAGTGTTAGGTTGGAAGATACAAATAAGCAGTGATTCAGAAAGCCACATGAGGTCTGAAAGCCAGTAGTTAAACAACATATTAAATCTAATGCCACAGAGAAGGATGTTGGGAAACAGTGGCAATGTTAGCAAGACTAGAGGGAGGGTGAAGAAACATTATAGGCACAACAGCGAAGAGGCTGATTTAAGATGCCAAAAGTTTTACATCAAAAAACTTGAACTTAAATTGTTTTACTTTCCCACTTGCTATCCTTCCTGTTGACTTCAGGCACCTGCAGCTTCGCCCTGTAGCTTCTGTGTCCGCGCTACTGTTCCCTTTGAGGTTAGACATGGAGTACTTTTTTTCATACAGTATAATTTTATAAATGCTTTCACTATATATATATATATATATATATAGAGAGAGAGAGAGAGAGAGAGAGAGAGAGAATGAATATGTATATTTGCTTCAGGGAAAATGTCTTTAAATATGATAATACCTGGATGTTCACTAAATATAATGCCCATAGCTTTTTAGTTGCGAGTCAGTATGAATTTGCCTAATATGTGAGCATTCTGACTTTGTAATGTATGAGGACAACATGTATACAAAACTCAGTTTGGGGGTGACTGTAGACAGGTGTACTTTAAAGTTGGCTCTGAGTTTCCTAAAGCCTTTGACTTCTGCTCAATCTTAGAAGCTTTTAAAAGGAGATGCACAACCCCCTTTCCCTTTAAGTTAAGGAATTTTTTTCAAATTCAAGTGAATTTATTGAATTTTGTTTTAAGACTTGTATTTCCTACAATTCTCACAAAGCAGTCTAAGCAATCACTGCTCCAATTGATAATATTTAAAATTTAGAAAAGATACCGGACTAGTTATACAATGTTTTAACATTTTTAGGCTTTGCATATTGAGTTAATCACTTACTTGAAAAGACTCTCTTTGAGCAATCTGGCATTATGTGTGTTATGTTTAGTGCAGTGGTTCTCAACCCTGGTTGCTGTCTCAGTTATTATAGGGAGTGTTTTAAAGAAATACAGACTCCAGGGCACCCCATTGACTCATCACCTCCAAGGAAAGGCTCGGGCACCTGAATTAAAACAGCATCTAGAAGGCAGGGATAAGAACCAAGGAAGTCATGCATACTTTACATATAGTATATCTCTGTTCTTGATTCAAGACATACTCATAAAGTATTGAGCAAAACAAAAAGATAATTCATTCAATTTTAAAAACTTTTTTTGATATTTCAGACTTACAAAAGGAATAGAAGGAAAATAGGATAAAGATGAGTATAGCTTTATCAATTAATAAATTGTTTGAAGAACCCTGGTGAACTGAGACTGACTTTAATTTCAGTGTGTTGTTCTTTGCATAATCTACAGAAATAATTCTCAAAATAAAATGTTCATTTCAGCATGTAGTAGCTTTATACTTCAAGACATTAGGAAAACGGGAAGGGTTCAGCATCCGGTTCCTCTTGAGTTTTAAGCTATTTCTAATAACCTTTTCAGCTGCTGCTTTTATAATCTGGTTGTAGCACAGACAAGATACGTATTTCAGAAAACGGGTTTGAGCTTTTACTACTGATGTTAAGATTACTTTTTATCTTATATGGGCCTTTGGGAACATGGGCTGTTTAGAATATAGGTGAAATACACTGCAACAGCAAAAACTAAGCATTTTAAAGTCTTGTGAGTGTCTTTAAAGCACAGTTTTTGTAACTAAAGTTAATAAGAGAATCTGAAATCCAGCTAGTAGAATTAGCCATCCATGCATGGGCTGTAAGAAACAACTGATTTAGAGGCCACGTAAAAAATGTTTTCTCGTTTCACTTATTGGTCACGTCTTCATCTGTAATGCATTCACTCATTAAACATCAGGTATCTTCCACATGTCGGGGCTGTATCGGGGGTATCCATGTAAACAAAGAAGATTAGGTCCGGGCCCTGTTGGCGCTCTCAGTCTGGGGAGGAAGAGATTTTAAACACGAATAAAAAGGGCTCTAAATGTTACTCTGACAATTGCAAGGTGCCTCGATTCCACTGGTCAGAAGCAACTTTTTTGTTCTTTCCCCCAAAGAGTGATACTGGCTTTTCTTGGAAATGTTAGAGCTGAAAGGGAACTTAAATCGAGTTCAGTTCCTCATTTTACAAATGAGAGCACTCAGATCTAGCAAGGTGATGTGACTTTTCCTAAAATGGCACAGCTGAGGATGTGCCATGAGGTGTGGTGGGGGATGGGGCACAGTCTTCTGATTCCTCCCCATGCACCAGTAAGTAACATACAATGAAGAGGAACATGCCTGGAATCTAGTCAGTCAGCACACTTTCATTGATCTGCTTTATGCTTTTGTACTGTGAGATGCTGGGGTTACTCAAAATG
Source organism: Myotis brandtii (assembly GCF_000412655.1). Taxonomy (NCBI): domain Eukaryota; kingdom Metazoa; phylum Chordata; class Mammalia; order Chiroptera; family Vespertilionidae; genus Myotis; species Myotis brandtii. Next base: position 13,139,301 of record NW_005356674.1, read on the forward strand.
AAGAAGATAAAGCTCATATTAAGTAGTTCACAGTGTAGAGTGAGATGGACAATTTTTTAAAATCTTTATTGTTGAAAGTATTACGTATGTCCCCCATTGAGCTCTTCTAGCCCGCCCCCACCCCCACCCCAGGCCTTCACCACCCTATTGTCGGTGACCATGGATTATGCATATCTTTGGTTGATCTCTTTGCACACCCCCCTTTCCCTCCCCTGCCTTACCTCTGAGGTTCCACAGTCTGTTCCATGCTTCTGTGTCTCTGGATCCATTTTGTTCATCAGTTTATTTTATTCATTAGATTCCACATATGAGTGAGATCTTGTGATACTTATCTTTCTCTGACTGGCTTATTTCACTTAGCATAATAACTCTCTTTATAAAGGAGTTACTTGGCCCTAACCAGTTTGGCTCAATGAATAGACTATCGGCCTGTGGACTAAAAGGTCCCAGGCTTGATCCCCAGTAGGGGGTGTGCAGGAGGCAGCCAATCAATGATTCTCTATCATCATTGATGTTTCTATCTCTCCCTCTCCCTTCCTCACTGAAATCAATAAAAAATATAAAAAAATAAAGGAGTTGTTTAGCATATTGATTAAGATGACAGATTCTGAAATCAGATTGAGTTAAAACCTAGCTTTCCACTGAATAGATATGTAAATTTGGGAGGAGCATAAATCACTGTACCTCAGTTTCCTTATCAGTAAAATGGGGATAAGAATGCTTACCTCATAGGTTTTTAGGATTTAAAAATATATTTTGTGCCCTAACCGGTTTGGCTCAGTGGATAGAGTGTTGGCCTGTGGACTCAAGGGTCCCAGGTTCGATTCCGGTCAAGGGCATGTACCTTGGTTGCGGGCACATCCCC
>NW_005356674.1:13140487-13141408 GCF_000412655.1 Myotis brandtii
GGACCCCCTCCCCCCCCCCCACATGAATTTCGTGCACCGGGCCTCTAGTTATTACTATAAAAAGAATTCTTTAAAAAGTTATACTACTTTCCTTTTTTCCTTCCATTTTTACAGATGAGGAAGTTGAAACATAAGAAAGTTAAGCAGCTTGCCCATGATCACACAGCTGGAAGGTTTGGGAGCCAAGACTTAAAAACAGGGAGTCCTACCAAGTGCTCTGTTTAGATTTAGGGGGCTTAGTCAGAGAGTGCCTACAACCAATACTAGAAAATCTCTCAAAATTCAAAGCATCTCATGTTATTAGTAATGTGTTAACTGTTAAGATATGTAGTGATGCATTTGCTTTCTTCTGAAGAGCGAAGGGACTAAATTTTGGGAATGTTGCCCACTTTATCCAAGTCCAACTTGCCATATATTTTTATTTTTAGACATGGGCTGATCCCAACTTGAAATTCAAAGGGTTTGTGATATGTTAAAAATCACAAGTGTCTTGTTTTTTATAAAGCATTGGACACAGTGTTTAGTTGATTGGTTTTGATTTTGCCTTTTGTTTTGCTTTTTAATTAAGGAAGTAGCCCTAACTGATTTGAGTAAGAATGGCTTGTTTGAAAAGTAGCATTTTTACCAACCTCAATCTTTCAAGGAACTTTTGACATACAGAGAATTAAATAATATATAGTATATGGCAGTGATGGCGAACCTATGACACGCGTGTCAGAGGTGACATGCGAACTCATTTTTTTGGTTGATTTTTCTTTGTTAAATGGCATTTAAAATATATAAAATAATATCAAAAATATAAGTCTTTGTTTTACTATGGTTGCAAATATCAAAAAATTTCTATATGTGACACGGCACCAGAGTTAAGTTAGGGTTTTTCAAAATGCTGACACGCCGAGCTCAAAAGGTTCACCATCACTG
>NW_005356674.1:13141674-13155678 GCF_000412655.1 Myotis brandtii
AGTTTGTAAAGCATGCAACATCTATGAAGTACAATATAGTGAAGCTCAGTAAAATGAGGTATGTCTGCATTTAATATAGGGTTTTTTAAGGTAGCATATATTTGAGATCTGCTTCTTTCCAGTCTGACAATCTTTGCCTTTAAATTGGAACATTTAGACCATTTACATTTAATGTTTTTTGCTGATGAGTCTAGGTTTAGATCTCAGTATTTGTGAGGTTTGTTCCCTGTTTCCTTTTTTCACGCTTTCTTTTTCTTTTTTTTAAATGATCATGCATGCTTTGTTGGATTACTAGCTATAATTTTTTGTTTTAAGTGGTTGCTAATTTAGAGTTTATAGAATACATCTTTAGCGTATCACAGTCTACCTTCAAGTGCTATTATGCCCTTCTTTATGGTATAGGGATCCTTCAGCATTTCTTCCTGTAGCTGATGTGCTGTTACCATAAATTTTATTCCTACATGTTAGAATCCCCACAATACTTCGTTACTATTTTGGCTGTAAACAATATCTTTTTTAAATTTATTGATTCAGAGAAAGAGTGAGAGAGAGAAACATCAATGATGAAAATCATTGATTGGCTGCCTCCTGCATGCCCCCCTACTGGTGATCAAGCCCACAATCTGGGCATATGCCCTGGCCGGGAACCTGTGACCTCCTGGTTCATGGGTCGATGCTCAACCACTGAGCCACACCAGCAGTCAACACTTAATATCTTAGACATTTAAGTAATAAAATTTATATTGTCTGTAACTTTATTACCATTTTGGTGTTATTTCTTTCCAGATATAGGCCTGTGATCAATTCCTTCCTCCTGAGAGACTGCCTTTAACATTTCTTACTGTCAGATCTGCTGGTGATGAATCTTTCAATTTTTGTATGTCTGAAAAAAATCTTTATTTTGCCTTTGTTTTTGAAACACTGTTGCTGAGTATAGAGTCCTAGGGTGACAGTTTTTCTCTTTCAGTACTTGAGGATGTTGCTCAACTGTCTTCTGGCTTGCAGTTTATGAGACGTCTTTGTTCTGTATGTCATTTCTCCTTTTAGTTGCTTTTAAGATTTAATCTATTGTTGGGTTTTGCAGTTTGATTATGATCCGCCTTAGTGTAGTTTTCTTCATGTTTCTTGTGTTGGGGATTATTGAGCTTTTTGGATCTATGAGTTTATAGTTTTCATCAGATTTGGAAAAATTTTTGGCCATTAATTTTTTTTCAAGTTTTTCTTTTTTTTGCTTCCCCCTTGTATATTAAGCTGTTTGACATACACCGATTCTCTGTTCAAAGTTTTGTTTATATGTTTCATTTTGAATAATTTCTATTGATGTGTTTTTAAGTTTATCCATATTTTCTTTGCACTGTCTGACATGCTATTAATTTCATCCAGTGTATTTTTTAAAAATCTCAGATGTTTCCCAAACTGGTTGGGAAACCAGTGGATAGAGCGTCGGCCTGCAGAAGGGTCCTGTGTTCGATTCCGGTCCAGGGCATATGCCCAGGCTCAATCCCCAGTAGGGGGCTTGCAGGAGGCAGCCAATAGATGATTCTCTCCCATCATTGATGTTTCTATCTCTCCCTCTCCTTTCTCTGAAATCCATAAAAACATATTTTAGAAAAAAGAAAAGGCCCAGATGTTGTATTTTTTAATATCTAGACATTTGATTTGGGTCTTTCTATAATTTCCATCATTCCATCTAGCATACTCAGGCATTTGTCTTATCATTTTGAATTTATAGAATAGTTATAACAATAGTTTGCTGTCTTTGTCCATTAATTTTATTATCTCTGTCACATCTGGATCTTTTTCTCTTAAGTTGATTTTCTCCTCACACTTTCAGACTTTTCCCATATCTGGTAATTTTTAAGTGAATACTAGACATTGTGAATTTTACTTTTTTGGGTGCTGGATATTTTTGTATTCTTAAATACTCTTGAATTTGATCAAACCTGCAACCCTTCGGTGCACAGAACAGTGCTCTAACCACTGAGCACACTGGCCAGAGGTAGACTTGATTTTTTTAAACCCCTCTATTGACTTAGGATTAGTTATACTTTGAGTGCATATTAATTTCTTTTTACATTTATTTTTATTGCAGTAGCATTGGTTTGTAACATATAAGTTTCAGGCATGCAATATTATAAATTGGCTTCTATATGTACTACACCATGCTCACCACCAAAAAGTTTCGTTTCCATCGAAACCATACAGTTGAGCCCCTTGATCTGCTTCACCCTCCCTACAGGGGATCAAGCCCACAACCCAGGCACGTGCCCTGACCAGGAATCTGTGACCTCCTAGTTCATGGGTTGATGTTTAACACACTGAGCCACACAGATGATATGCCCCAAAATAGTCTCCAAATGTCAAGATAAATTTTAAATAAAATCTCTTACTCATTTATATCAGATAAAATGTGAAAATGTGTGAATACCTATTAATTCTAATATGATTACAGGTCAAGCCACATCAGAACAATATATTATGTGTGGGTTGTAGTAGGACTTACTGGCTACATTGTTACAGATGTGCATTTCTACTTTCCAGAGATTTCTGTTGGATTTGCAAATGGAATATTTTGACTCTAATAGGGAGAAAATGTAAATGTCATCTATTCATCTCTCATGCTTTTTCTCATTTTTAAATGTGCCTTTTCTAAACCAATGCCATTCAGTCCTGGCCTTCTGGAGCCACATTTGTAGTCACCATTAACCAAAAAAACCACATGACTACCTTTGAACACAGTATTGTACTGTACTATTCTGACACAAATTTGAAATCCTATGGGTTGGTGAGTGAAAGAGCCACATGCAGCTGAGAGTCCCAGTTTTATATCATCGTCCTAGATCTTTTTGTTTTGTGGAAGTGTGTTTGGGTGGTTGTGGTTTGGAGTTCCTGTAGGAGAGGAGTGAAGGCATTCTGGGTGGGTGGTGAGGGGTAACTATAAAGTCTCTTGCTAAAGACTTTAGGCACATGATTTAGTACTTTGATTATTCTAGTGATTGTTACACTGGATCAGAAAATTCATTTACCTAAAACATTGATTGTAACTAGATAAGAGTAAGTATGGTATAGCTTTTAGTTTGACTACAATGGGTGGTAAATCTCAGATTTAATAAGCTTTATGTTAGAGTCAGGCAAAAAGGTATCAGATTCTGACTTTGCCTTCTTCGACTTCCATTAATACCCATTCAGGCCACCCTGGACCTCACATATATCCACACCCTCCCCTGGGGAGCTCCTATTGGCTTTGCTCCTGTGCCTTGACAGGTTAGCAGGGAAAGGGCTGTAGAGAGGAGAGGGGAGTTCAGAGGTGAGAGGAGAATCAGAAAACGAATGCCATGATTAGCAAAGTGTCAAGAAGGCAAGGCTGATGAAAGTGGGAAATGCCCTTTCCTGTTGAGACGGGGAGGTTGTTGGTAACCTCTAATAGAATAGTTTCCTGTGGAATACTGAGGTAAAGCGGATTGAATCTCGGGAGGGCATGTGTGTAGGTAGAAGCAGAAAGTTGGCACTGAGGGCAGGAGAAAGCTGGACTGGTAGCTTGGAGAGAGATGTTTAGGAGTATTTATTGCAGGGTTTGTTTTGTTGTGTTTTCCTGTTTTGCATGGTGAAGTCTGAACTTTTGTAACCAAGTGTTAGATTCACTTGATAAAGGAAGGAGGAGCAATTTGATCAAGACCACATGTTTGTCTTGGAAAGAAGCACTATACTTCTGAAATGAAAGGGGAAAAGAGGAGTAAAGATTTTGAGGGACCAAGAGATACCAAGATAAGGAAGAAGCCCTTATAAATAACACATTTAGTACTTTAAGATGTTCTTGCCAAAACCTGTACCTTTCGGTTGCCTTTCACACTGGGGATATGTGCCAGCCAAGGCAAAATTACCCTGAATTTATCGAGGAAATGGTTTGGCACACGGCTTCACTTCACCTGCCACAGTGTGGTGTTGGTCTGGTGAGAGAGGCGGGACTTGCTCGTGGTTTGGTTGCTCTTTGTGGACCTACCATACCCATACATGAAAACTGCTTCCAGTCCGAGTTCCTCTCAGGAGTGAGTCGGAGGGAGAGAGGTGCCCGTGGCTGTAAGGGGGGCAGGGGCCTTACCAAGGCTGTCTTGAAAGGCTGGGAGCCTGGGGACAGTTGAGAGGTGCTGGGCCAGCCGGGTGCCAGGCTCGAGACCAGCCTTTCCTGGATGGAAACTGCTGTGGCTGCACTGCCCAGGGCTACAGAAGCTGGTACTAGTAACTTTGGAATTTCTTCAGATGGAGGGCTCGTACAAGGCTGCTAATTTTTTTGTCTCACAAGGACACTGAAAACAGAATCGCCATCTATTATCATCAGCATTTCACAAAAGGGAGGATATTAAACTTTATGGAAAACAAAAATACTTACTATTTTCCCCTTATTTTTACCATTTGGTGGAAACTTTGTCTTGGACTTGTATGAACCACTGATTTGCATCACCGAGGCTGTTCATTTGGGGGAACTTGTTCTAAATACAAGTTCCTTTTCCACACTTCACCTCACAGGCAAAAAAGCAAGGGAGCTCTTATGGTTGAAAACTGGCGTGCGCACGTGTGTGTAAGGGAGAAAGGGTTGCCCACATGAGATTTTTATATTGGGCCCATTTCTAAGCTACCCTCACTTGGGCTCACATCCATTCCTCTTTCCTTTTACCCATCTTCTGACAATCTACCATGTGTTTTAGTCATTCCTTGTTGGCTCTCCTCTTAGCTGGGAGTTTGATGAGAGTAGGCACTAGCCTTTACCATTTCTGTGACTCCTGTACCTAATACAACATTGAACACATATTAAGGTCTAAATAGGTATTTTAATTGGTTTATTGTACTCACTCAATTAGGATTTATTTTCTGCTCTCACTGTTCTTGCTTAGCAGCCCCAACTGCCAGAGCCACCGGAATTTCCCTTTGCTTCCTTTTGAGGCAGCTCTTCTGCAGAACCGTGTCCTGTGTTCAGGCTTTGCACAGAGCAAATGCGTAAAGGTCTCTGAAAGTGAAGGGTGGCTCTGTAACTGCGGAAGGAGAAAGGCATTTTGCTCGGAGACCGACACTCAGTGCCCGCAGCTGTGCTCCTGGCTGCTGGGTGCTGTCGCCTTGGCTGGGGCACATGAACGCTGTGTCCCTGCTCAGGTTTCAGTGAGGTGGGAGGAGGCTGCAGCCGCTCCTCCTCCAGAGCTGGTGGCTGCACCTCATGCACTCTGTTTACTAAACAAATAAATCTTGACTGCTCTGCTTTTGTCTTTTTTTAGCAAAGTCTTAGTTGGTATGCCTTCTCATGGCTTCCTGTGGGATTCATTGTTAATAATATGAAGTTTTTATTAACCAAATGCTAAAATGGCTAAATATTGTGACAATGCCTTTGGCTAACAGAATTCTAGAGCTATAATTAGTGGTCAGAAATGCACTGGATTTTAGTGGCTATCCCAAGACTTACGTTGGCACTCACTTTATTTATGCTTATATGGTTGGTGTTGAATGTGCCTGATTGAGAGTCTTTGAACTTGTGAGCCCTGGTTCTTAAAAGAAGCACCACCCACCAAGCAGCCAGATAAACTGATTAAAAATATTCACTTATTTGCTGTAAGGCATGAACCCATTTAAATAGTGTTTTTAAAAGACTATTAAACCTGGTATTTTTAAACTTCTTGAAATAAACGTAGACATTACCTAATTACCATGTACACTGTATTTAAAACTATATGCATATAACAACAAACATCAAGTACGCTTACTAATGATCAGTATCTTCTGAAGAGTAGTACATGGTTTGACAGTTTTCTGAAATATTAATAAACATACAAGATTGTATACATAAATTCACATTTTGTTTATTTAGCAAATAATGGCTTAACGAAGCGCTACAGGGAAGTGTCTGGAAAGGGGCTTGTGGTGTCTGGTTAGCGGAACCACGGGGAGACTGGGCAGGCCAGGGAGAGGCCCTTGGCTTCCCTTCTGCTGAGTGGGGATTGGATGTCGATGTCTTATTTGTGTGTGTGTGGATGGGTTCAGAGGCTCTCTGGTTTACTCGTAACACTTTAGGATTGTTGGCATGAAGTATGTATGATTTCCCAGCGACAGTTTGTTCTCATTGTCACTGCTCTGATGCAGGTTGATAGGTTTCCATAGCCTCTTAATTAGGCTGCTTCATCCATTCAGGGTTGAATGTGTAGCTTCCTATTTCTGAATAGCTTGATGTTTTCAGTGTTTTCCACTTTTTATTTATTTTTTTAACATTGATGAGACGCCACAGTAATTTAATTCTTTTTTTATTTTTATTTTTTTTTAAATATATTTTATTGATTTTTTACAGAGAGGAAGGGAGAGAGATATAGAGTCAGAAACATCATTGAGAGAGAAACATCGATCAGCTGCCTCCTGTTTATTGATTTTTTTACAGAGAGGAAGGGAGAGGGACAGAGAGCTAGGAACATCGATGAGAAACATTGATCAGCTGCCTCCTGCACAGCCCCTGCTGGGTATGTGCCCGCAACCAAAGTACACGCCCTCGACTGGAATCGAACCCGGGACACCCCACCCCCACCCCCCACCCCCGCCTTCCGCAGGCCGATGCTCTATCCACTGAGCCAAACCAGTCAGGGCTGTTTTCCACTTTTTAAAACAGTAACTTTTTTTCACTTCTTTCCTGTAGGCAGTGCAATTAAAATCTAAATTGCTTGGTAGGCATTTAAGGTCCTCTATGATCTGTTCCCATTTGTCTTTCCAGATCCATTTCAGCTACATTCACATCTCTGTACCAAAAGTTCTCCACTTGGGTCCTCCGGTTCCCTGGAAAATGGCCTATTTGACTCTCTAAGCATCACTTAGATATTATTACACTCTGAAACCTTCCCAGTTCCCTTAGAATAAATTTCATGCCACTTCTGTTCCTGGTTTGCATTATGCTATATGTAGTACAGTGGGCATTAAACTCTATGTAGCAAATCCATAATATTAGGTCAGTATTTTATGCTTGATTTCTGGGAACCAAGTGGATGATCATTTGGAAAAATAGCTCACACACATACCAGGGTACTTGGAGGAAGTCAAATTGGCAAAAAAGCCGTATCACCTGGTCTTAAAATGTTGGCTTTATTTTTCCTTTGCATCTTTTCTCTCTTTAGTTTTTGGTTTTATTAAAACTATACACCAACATAGTTTAAAGAATCTAAGATTTCTCTAAGATTTGTTAGAAACAACTGTTCCCAGCAGCCTTCCTGCATCTTGCTCTCTAGAGGCAACTACTTGCCATCTCTCTTCCTCTGGATTGTTTTGCTATTTACCTCCCTGTTTTTAGGCAGTTATAGCCACACTAGAGGCCTGGTGCACGAATTTGTGCATGGGTGGGGTCCGGCCACCCACCCTGATGGGGGCCCATCAGGGGCGGAGAGCGGGAGGGGCTGCAGGAGGGCTCCAGGGTGTGTTCGGGCCCGTCTCCCTCAGTCCCGATCAGCTGGGCCCCAGCAGCAAGCTAACCTACCAGGCAGAGCCCCTGGTGGTCAGTGCACATCATAGCAACTGGTCAACCAGTCAACTGTCTGCCCCCTGGTGGTCAGTGCACATCATAGCGAGCGGTTGAGCGGCCTTAGCATATCATTAGCACATTATGTTTTGATTGGTTGAACGGATGACCGGATACTTAGCATATTAGGCTTTTATTGTATAGGATTACTTGCCAACAAAGAATGGTGAAGATTTAGTTATCCTCCCACCACCCCCCTTCCCAGGTACCTTCACCCATACTATTTATGTTACTGTTACATCATTGTTTACATTATGTGAACATTATTCACAGCTGTATATGGTACCACAGTAGCCAACTGTGATCACTTCCTGCATAACTTATTTTTTCTCTCCTTTTCTTCCTTTCTCCCTACTGTCTGTCTCCCTCCCCACCCCATGGTTTTTCATACTTATCACTAATTCAACTTCAAATGCTTTCACAGTTGTCTAAACCTCCTCAAAAGACATCCAAATGCACTGGGCATTGTATATGAATTTCATATTTTTTGACGAAATCTCTCCTGGAGCCTGACCTGCTGCAGTGTGGACAGTATTTTATGCTACACGGTCTTTTTGGAGATTCTATTCTCTAATCTTCTCTAGAGACCTCAAATGTCTGAAAAGATCTCTATTCTCCCCTCGTACTTGATTTTATTTGTGTGGGTATGGAATTTGTGTCGAACATTATTATGAAGACATTGCTCTGGTGCCAGCTCACTCCCAGTTTGTTGAAATCCAAAGCCAAGCTCGTTGGTTCCTTGTACATTACCTTTAAAAAAAATCCATGTCCTGGGAAGTTTTCTGAAATTACTTTTTGACCTCCTCTCTATTTACACCTTCTGGATTATTGTTACTGTTCAAATCTTGGACCTTCTTATGGCCCTTTAATTTTTGTGTATTTTTCTCTCCTGCTTTTTACTTGTCTATTTCTACTTTGATAGATTTCAGTTTTTACCCTTCATTGAATGCTGGGAAAAGATTTATGTTTGCTTTCATTTTTAATTTCCAAAAGCTCCTTCCCTCATTTTATTGAGATACACAATTGACATACAACATTTTATTAGTTTAAGGTGTACAACATAATGACCACAACAAGTGTAGTTTACATCCATCACTTTGCACAGTTACAATTTTTTTCCTGTGATAAGAACTTTTAAGATCTACTAGCTTAGCAACAATCACATATACAATACAGTATTAACTATAGTCAACATGCTGTACATCACATTCCCAAAACTTACTTATAACTGGAAGTTTGTGCCTTTCTCAATGTTTTGTTTTAGTCGTATTCTTGTTTCATCGATGCAGTATATTGTCTCTCTGGGTATAAGTTTATTTTGACATTTTCTTTAATGTTTGTTTTCTCTAATTGGCCATCTTCTAGTTTGTTTTGATCGTTGTTTGCCATGTTAGAGAGGAACCATGTTCCTGGTTATCTGTTACTTAGTTAGGGAGCCTTTAATGTCTTTCCTCTGGGCTGTTCATATTCCCCAAAGGAAACTGTGCAGAGGGTGAAGGCCAGGCTGTGCTCTGGGGCCGAGGGAGAAAACGGGTCTGATCGCCTGGCATGCATACGCTCACTTTCAGTACAGCACCTCTGCCCTCATCCATATTAATGTCCCCTGGCTCAGAGACCCTCAGCTTTAACCTTTCCAGAATATAAACCTCCATCTGGCAGGATTTCTGTTGCTTTGTAAATTACCACAACTTGAGCAGCTCAAAAACAATACACATATTTAGTACCTACAGGAGTCGGGGCATAGCGTAGCTGGGTCCTCCGCTCAGGGTCTCTCAAAGCTGTGGGCAAGGAATCAGCTGGCCTGTGTGCTCATCTGTCACTCAGGGTTCTCGTCCAAGCTCACATAGTTGTGAGTTCAGTTCCCTGCAGCTGTAGGACTGGAGCCAGCAGCTCCTGGAGGCCACCTGCAGTTTACGTCATAGCAGATTACATCATCCTTCTAGGCCAGCAGAGCAGTCTTTCTCTCCAGACAGCTAAGACTCATATGACATAACCTTTTGTAGAAACCATCGAGTGAGTGGCAGCCCATCAATGTTGTCTTAGTCTGTTGGTAAGAAGCAATTTGCAGCTTCTGCCCACACTCATGTTGAGATGAGACAGAGTGTGAGGAGGAAGAGATCGTGCTGCTCATGTTAAAATTCTGCCTATCACAGGAGGTCTGACTGCTGCTTATATACGCTTAACCAATCCTTAGAACCTTTCCCTGCCTCACTCTCACAAGTTCCAGAGTTGTTTAGGGGGTTATGTAGTCTACCTGGGATTGATGTTGGCTTTCTTCTAAGAAAAAAAAATAAAAGTGTAAAATTTGCCCACTTATTTTTTATATCCTTGTATTCTTTATTCTTATTTTCCAGGCATGTATGTGGGCTCTTAGTACCTCTAAACCAAATTCCTCAATTTAAGCTTGGAGCAACTGCCTCCTTCTCTCTTAATCAGAACTTTTCCTTTTTTAAAAAAAAAAATTAAATTATTTATTGTTTAAAGTATTACATATGTCTCCTTTTTCCCCCCCATTGACTTCTCCGACCACTCCCATCCCCCAGCACATGCCCTCACCCCTCTAATGTCTGTGTCCATGTGTTATATGCATGCATACAAGTCTTTTGGTTGATCTCTTACTCCCCTTCTCCCCCAGAACTGTTCTTATCTCTTGGCCCTTTCTATAGAACCTATACTGAACAGGCATCACCTTAGCAGTTTTCTGAGAGTATATTTCAAATGGAATTGGAAATACTAGCTGACATTTTTGTTATACAGGACTCTTTTCTGTTTGGGGAATGATGGTTTGTACTCCCTTTAGTATTTAATATTAAATGACATTCAGAGTCATTTTAGGAAGCAGATGATACTAACATGAGGTCGCTTATGCACTGCATGTGTTAATTTGCAAGCCAGAATGGTGGCTGGCCAGTGGCCACTGGTGAAAATCCTGTGTACCTGCTTACTGCTGTTGCCTGCTGCTCAGCTAGACAGCAGGACTGAGATTTACCGATGAGATTTAGCCGTGGGAAAGAAGGCAGATCCTACCCTCCAAGCCCTGCCCTGTGTTTGCCGTACAAGCCATAGCCTCACTGATTCAGTCTCTCGGCCCTTTGCACACATAAGCAGCCTTCCCTTTTCTCTCCTGGCCAGCTGGGGCCAGGAAAGAAGCCAGTGACTCTCTCCCAAGTGCAATAAATAGCTCTCCTCACCTCCTGACCCTGTGATTTCCTGGTGGTTCTAAGTTGTAGATCCCAATGGAGAGGGAGGGAACAAAGAGATTGTAGAGGCCTGGGCTTTACAGAGCATTGAGCAGTGGGTGATTGTATCCTCAGGCAGGGGTTGACCTCCATTTCAGCACAGGTCATTCCAATGATTGCTGGACTCCCAGTGCCCTGTGAACTAGAATGGAGTGGAGTGGATCTGAATTCCTGGCTTATGTCTGGGACCAAATTAATTTCTGAGCTGGGGAAGTAGGTGTCATCTTTTATACCTGGTTTGTTGTTGTTGTTTTAGCTTTTCCCCCCTCAACAAAAGAACTGTTTTTTTTTTTCCTTTTTGCAATTTAGGAGCATAATATTTGGATTATTCAATCAAACTGATGGTTGTTTCCACAAACCATCTTTGGTTTTCATTAAGCAGGGGATTCTCATCATTTTGGTAGTTGTCACATCATTATTGAAATCCCCTCTCCTCCACACTGAGTACTCTGTGTGATATGTTTTTGTTTTCAGCTAATGCATTTCTACAAATAAAGTGAATCAATTTTTGTTTTAGAAATTTTGATACCTATTAGATCACAAGATTTTATTTTCCTGTTTAATTCCAGCTTCCACCCAAATGTGGAAGAGAAATGAAACAATAAGGAAGGAAAGCCATACTAGTTAATGTGATTAAACAAAGTGGGTGTGAGTCCAGAGGCAGAGAACTTTATTGGCAGCTCCATGGATGTGGTGGAGAGAACATCACTGTAGAAAGCCTGATTGCATTGGCCAGAACTGTGTGTGACTTCCTAGCTTCAGCACCTTGTGCAAACACATCACTTAACCTGCTGCATCTGTTTCTCCATCTTTAAAACGGGGATAATGCTATCTTTCCTGATACAAAGAATTTGAGTAAACATTTTTTTAAGTCAGTTTGTGAAAGAATTTTGGAAATGATGTTTCTCATGCTTAGCTCAGCTTATTAGATATTCATACTCAGCCAACCCTAGTTGAGAATAAGGCCCCCTAATGTTCGTGGTTTTTTAGGTCTTCCTTTACCATCCCTAGTCTTCTTCAGATTATCTTGAAAATAGTTTTCTTTTTAAAACTGTGCCCTTACTCTGTATTGGTCTCTAGTGTGTAAATTTCCAGTAGTGATGGGTTATTGCTTTTTTTTTCTAAAACAGCAGCACCTCAGGTAAAACTGCAATTGAATGGCTAGCGGTAAGAGAGCTTTTTGTGGTGTTTGTTATTACCGAATTTGAAAACATTGTCCTGTGATGCTGAACAGTAAGTGGTGCATGTTTTGAACAGCTCATAAAAATACTGTTAGTTACTGTTGTGTGGGGAATTCCCGCCGTTTAGAAACTTAAGATCTGATGTCACAGAGATTGTGTGTCCACATGGCTGTAGCATTCTGGGTAAACATCTACAGATAGACAGGTTCTTTCTGGTTTGGAACAAATTCCACAAAAGCTCTACAATTTCCACAGGCCTCCAATCAACCTTGTGCTTCATGAAGAGATAAAGCAAATCCCTTTGAAGGTGCATCTACTTTCTGCTGGAGGAAGACACCATTTCCTCAGTGTTAGGAAAACAGGATTTTGGATGCACTTTGTGGGAAGGCCATTCTTGGTGGGCATGGTCATGTTGTTTTAGGCCTTAAGTTTCTGAGTTAGTTTCCCTCCCATTTGGGCCCACCCTGTTCCAGCATAGCTGCTTAGATACACTGGATACTGCTGATGGGGAATTCATAGTGGGCACCAGCTTCTCTGGGAGTCCTTTAGGTTGGCCCTTGTCTAAAAGGTCTTCCCAGGGACAGTAACGTGACTGGTACATCCCTAGAAGTACCACCTTGTATGAGGAGGCACTCTTACTTAGTTATTGGGATTATGGCAGTGATTGCTCCACTTGTTCATAGCACTCTCCATGTCACTAGCCTGATTAGTCATCTTAGTGAGGTTTTCTGATTTTTCAAATTCAGACATTTCCTCCTGCCACTCACTTCTAGGTGACTAATGGCTACCGTTTTATGAAGGGGTGCTGAGGACAAGAAATTCTTTGTTTTCTTTTTCATAAAATTCCTCTGGGTGTGCTAAGTAGACCTCATGGAGAAGGCAGCTTGCATTCCCTAGAGAGCATGTCTGTTGAGAGACCCTGTGGGAGATAGGGATTCCCTTTGGTAGACTGCTACATTCCTATTTTATCATTCTCTCGGAATTTCTTAGCAAAAGTAGAGTAAATTAAGAATGGATTTTGAGTAGTATGTTTGTTATAGGGAATATAGATCTGATTGTGGCTCTCTTCCTACAGCATTACCAGGATTGATACTTTTCTTACTGCAAAGAATTATAAACAGTGAAGGAGAGAGCTAGATAATACATATGATCATTTAAATCTAGAAGATTAGGAAAAGTTAGTAGTTACTATCACTTAATGTCATCTATAGCTGAGTTCTCAAACTACAATGTGCATAGGAATCATTTGGGGACCTTGCAAATTCTGATGCCTAAGTCTGGGGTGGAGCCTGAGAGTCTGCATTTCTAACAAACTCCCAGAGGAGGCTGATGTGGCTTTGGCCAGGGATCACGGTTTGAGGAGCAGTGGTCTGTAGGAATTTAGTGCATATGCCAGCCTAACTTTTAAAAATAACTATAGTGCATTTTTTTTTTTCTGTACCAGGCACAGAGCAGTAAAACAAAGATAAGAGGATAGGCACTGGAATCTGACAACAGGGATTCAAAACTGAAGCTTTCCCCTTTACTAGCTTACCCTTGAGCAAATTTCCTTTAAGGCAGAATTCTCAACCTTACTAGTAGTTCTGACATTTTGGGCCAAGGAAATTCTTTTGAGGGGGCCAGGGGAGCGGACGGGGCTGTCCATTGCATTGTAGGATGTTGAGCAGCATCCCTGGCCTCTTGCATTAGGTGCCAGTAGCGCCCTCCTCCTTAGTTGTGACATTTAGAATGTCTCCAGACATTGCCAAGTGTCTCCAGGTAGGTGGAGGGGCTGCGGCAAAATCATCCCCAATTTCAAACCACTGCTCTAGGGCTACTGCTGAAATGTGAGAGTTTGGGGGTTTTTGTGATGTGAGAAAAGCATTTTATATGAGCAACGAGTTTGCTCATGAAGCCTTATGCAAAGATTCTAAATAAAGTTTCAAACATCTTCAAACACGGGTATGTATTTTTTTGTTGTTGTTCTCATCTTTCCTTAAACCTTAATTTCAACCTCCACCCCTCCCAATGTAGAACTTTCCATACTTGCTAAGCCCTTAGAATAAGAATT
>NW_005356674.1:13155834-13197809 GCF_000412655.1 Myotis brandtii
TATGAAGTAGCGAAAATAATTTTATGGTTGGGGGTCACCACAACATGAGGAACTGTATTAAAGGGTCGCGGCATTAGGAAGGTTGAGAACCACTGTTCTAAAGTATACTTCGACCAGCTTTTGAAATTGAAGTCATACTTCTTATGGAACCAAAAGTATCTTCTGTTACAGGAAGGGGACAGAAGGCTGGTAAAATATACGCCGACCTGAGGGAACCTGGTTAATCATTTGATAGAGAAATGGGTGGGGTGCTTGACCAGACCTTTCCCTGAACAGGCTCACATAAGATTCTCTCGTTCCCTGTGCTTGATAGTGAGTGGCCTTCCGGGAGTTGTAAACTTTTGCCATCATCCCCCGTCAAATGGGTCTATAGATCCTAACTTTTCCAGTGAGAACTTGGAAGAAGCAAAAAGTAAAAGTTTTGCAGGCCAGGATATCATAATTTTTACTTCATTCTCTGGTTAAGAAGATGCATATGATAAAAAGCTACATGAATTCATCTCCTAACAGCATTAGCGTCTCAAGTGTTTGTAGGACACAATGGTGTTTCCAGTGGGCTCTCAGACCCTTCGCAGTAATCCCCAAGCCCCTGGTCGAACCCACACAGTACAGACCCGCCCCCTGACTCTTCTCCAGGACTCCTGGTTCATGCTCTATGACTTCAACTGCAGTTGGTATTATTTCACTTAGTGTTATTTTTCTTATAACCCACCTTTCTTCTCCATTTTTTACTTTAACCAGAGTGTGGCACAGTTTTTCTTTGTTGTTATTACATAGCTATGTTCATGTTGTGTTTTTGATTCTTGAACTCCCTTTCACCATACTTTTTTCTGAACTTTCAGAAAAGTTTACACCCAAAGTGAAAGCTGATTACAAACAAGTGGCAATCTTGATTTGGATTTCTAGTTATGGGTGATGAGCTGTACAATGTTAAAGGTCATATTCTAAACTGGTCCTACATCCCGTAACCTGTGCCAGTGGTTCCCAAATGCAAACCACCTGCTTAAAGACCACCAGGGGAGCTTAATAAATATATGGATTCTTGTGTCCCCTCTGGATATTCTAAACTTAATTTTTAAAGTTCCATAGATAATTTTTAAAAATATATTTTTATTGATTTCAGAGAGGAAGGGAGAGGGAGAGAGAGAAACATCAGTGATGAGAGAGAATCATTGATTGGCTGCCTCCTGCATGCCCCCTACTAGGGATCGAGCCTGCAACCGAGGAACATGCCCTGGACCGGAATCAACCCCAGGACCCTTCAGTCCGTAGGCTGACGCTGTATCCACTGAGCCAAATCAGCTAGGGCGTTCCATAGATTAGTTCGATGAACAGTGAAGTTTGGAAACCACCAATTTTCTGTACAATCCATAAAACCTGCTTATAGTGGCATATTTTTATACCACCTTCGTTGTTTTATCTTTTTTCCTACACTAAAGGGCCAGCAAAATTGGACCAAGTCTAGGGTTAGACTGACTTTACTTGAGTTTTTTCTGGTTCTCTTTCTTAGTATCACCAAGCTGACTGAGGAAAAGTGTATGATTTTGATCGCAAGAGTTTTAGGTAGCAGCTTGGAATGCTACCTGCCGGTACTGTGTTTTAGATGGCATTGGTTCCTCAAAAAAGGGTAGGGGGGCTTAGAGTAGCCTTTTACCTTTAAGTCTTAGATAATCATGAACTAGACCAGAGAGGACAGTTCATCTTTATATATGCAAAATCTGTTAGTATAGTCTTCATCTACTTAGTTCACTTCTCAGTGAAAAAAAATCAATGGTGGTTTGAGGAAAGTACAGTATAGGGCAGTGATGGCAAACCCTATGAGACGCGTGTCACCTCTGAACTCATTATTGAAACCCCTAACATTTAACGCTCTGCCTAATAAATGGTCGTTCAGTTAAGTGTTTGAGTGAATGAATCCAATTAATACTAGAAATTTATTGAAAACAGCAAGTTTGCCTGCTTTTTAAAATTTCATATGTGACACGGCACCAGAGTTAAGTTAGGGTTTTTCAAAATGCTGACACGCCGAGCTCAAAAGGTTCGCCATCACTGGTTGGTATAGGGCCACAGGTAGACAGGTGTTTTTTGTCTTTTCTCTCCCTTCCCTCTTCATCTCATCTTTCTTCTAAATGAAGGAATTGGACCTTATGTCTAACCACTTAGATTAGATATAAGGGGCATCTTGAAGACAAGGCATTTTTGTCTTGTTCATTATTGAAACCCCTAACATTTAACGCTCTGCCTAATAAATGGTCGTTCAGTTAAGTGTTTGAGTGAATGAATCCAATTAATACTAGAAATTTATTGAAAACAGCAAGTTTGCCTGCTTTTTAAGAAATTATTCTATGTATTGACTGGTATATAAGTCTCTCCAAGTAAAGACCATTTAGTTTGGCTGATATAGATCATTATCCTTAAAGCAGGTGTTAACTCTAGTTAGGGTTGAGAAATCTGAGATGAAAATGTGTAAGTTAACCACTGTATATCATTACCTGTGTTACCACTGTGCTGTGAGAAGGTATTTTACTAATAACTAAGACCATTTCCCAAACTCTTCTCTTAATATCAGAGCACAACACTTAACTTGTTTGGGTGGATCATTAAGCTCTTCATAGGTCTTGGAGTTGGAAGGAAAATATTTGTATTGATGTACTTCTGAATACAGAGCACTTTGAGCCAACACAGTGCCTTGGAAGGGTAGTATGGCCAAATGATGGTATAACTAAGTGTAAATTACACTGATTTAACAGGTAAGGGGTAGATTAACGTCCCAACTAGAATATTTAGAGAACCTGATTATGGAATTTAATATATACTGAAATGAAAATTAAATAACTTATAATTAGATACTTGTCATCAGTTTCCTTCTCCCTCCCAACATGGTTCACATTGTAAAAAGTACTGCAAACTCTTGTACTCCTCCTAGGGTGAGATTATGGAGATGCAAGAGCAAGGAAGAACCCCCATCAGTGGGTCAGAAATGATGTGCTATGAGCAACAACCTGCTGTAATTTGTCACTAATTTCTTGTAATTCTGTGTGCTGAGAGGTGTTTCTCTTTTTTTGGAGTATTATTTACATTTTCTTATGTGTTGGGAGGTTTTGACAATTGAGGGGTTTTGTGCTTATTCACAGCTAAGTAAACTAAGAATGGGCTTAACATTAGTTTATTATTCAACTTACTTGGTCTAAGGCTGGTGGGTTTGGTGCAGTCCTGCATCAGATTGTATCTGAAAGGTATGTCTGTTTTGTGGAGAGATTCCACACTTTAAACAAAAAGGGAGATGAGAGGGGATCTTTTTCCTTTCTTAATACACTGGGAAAATTGGGAGGTGCCTCCATCTACTTATCTTTTGATATATTCTTTTCAGTGCTGGTCCCAAAGGCGATAACATCTATGAATGGAGATCAACCATCCTAGGGCCTCCAGGATCTGTGTATGAGGGTGGTGTATTCTTCCTTGATATCACTTTTACACCAGAATACCCCTTCAAGCCGCCGAAGGTAAGAGATTCCTCTGATTTGTACTAAAATTTACATATTCCCATGAGAGATTATTGAAGCTTTTAAAACTGTTTTTAATCACACAAAAAATAGATTTGTGTATTACACCTTAATGCAATGATTTTCAACTCTTTTCATCTCGTGGCACACAACTAATTATTAAAATTCTGCGGCACACCAATAATTATATATTGTTGCCGATCTGACAAGATAGATATAATTTTGATTCATTCATACCAGATGGCTATTGTGTTGGCTGTTGTCATTTTTTAATTTAACAATCTAAGGAAAAAGAGGTCAGTGCCCCTAATATCAATAGGTATTGCATGTTTTAAAAGTTCTTGTGGCACACCAGTTGAAAATTGCTGACTTAATGAATCTCTAAGTACATTTGAATGCAAACAAAATACTCCTTTTGGGTTGACTTTGCCTCACTTGGCAGAGACCATTTCTGGGAATAAGGGTTTTATTTGGTCCCGCTACAGTTGACCCCCCTCCCCCCTTGAGCAACACGGAGGTAACCACGGATGGTACTAATACTAAGTCTACATATACAGGTGACCCTTGAGCAGTGAGGAGGTTGTTCTGACCCTCTGTGCAGTTGAAAATTCACGTGTTACTTTTGACTCTCCCAGAACTTAACTACTAATAGCATATTGCTGACTGGAACCTTTATCGATGAACAGTCAATTAACACATTTTTGTATGTTTTATATATATTACATAATGTATTCTTACAATAAACTAAAGAAAATGTTAAGAAAATCATAAGGGCTAACCGGTTTGGCTCAGTGGATAGAGCGTCGGCCTACGGACTGAAAGGTCCCAGGTTTGATTCCGGTCAAGGGCATGCACCTTGGTTGTTGGCACATCCCCGGTAGGAGGTGTGCAGGAGACAGCTGATCAATGTTTCTCTCTCATTGATGTTTCTAACTCTCTATCCCTCTCCCTTCCTCTCTGTAAAAAATCAATATAAAAAAATATATGTTAAAAAATCATAAGGAAAGGAAAATATATTTATAGTATTTATGGGGGGGTGTGGAAATCCACATATAAGTGGACCCACACAGTTCAAACCTATAGTCAAGGGTCAACTGTACTGTTTTTTCCCCTAAACATATATATCTATGACAAATTTATAAATTAGACATAGTAAGAGATAAAGAACTACTACTAATAAAAGAACAATATAGCCCTAGCCAGTTTGGCTCAGTGGACAGGGCATTCTGGGTTCGATTCCGACCAAGGGCACATGCCTGGGTTGCGGGCTCGATCCCCAGTGGGGGATGTGCAGGAGGCAGCTGATCAATGATTCCCTTTCATCATTGATGTTTCTATCTCTCTCTCCCTCCTCTCTGAAGTCAATAAAAATATATTTAAAAAGAGAACAATATAACACACTGTAATAAAAGTCAGGTGAATATAGCAGCAAGTAAAAAAAGGGTTACTTGAACAAGCACTACAATACCTTGACAGCTGATCTGAAAAGCCCACCCGATGGCTGTGTGCGGGTGACATATACACCGAGGATTTGCTAGACAAAGGGATGCTTCACATCCCAAGCGGGACGGTGTGAGATTTCATCACGCTACTAAGAATGGAGCATAGTTTAAAACATGAATTGTTTATTTTGGAATTCTCCCTTTAATATTTTTGGACTGCCGTTGGCCATAGGTAACTGGAGTCATTGAAAGCAAAACCACTGATAATGGGGGGACTACTGTATTTATAGTGACATAGCAATTAATCCCCTATTTTATGCTCAAAATTTCTGAACAGTTAAAAATCGTGTCAAAATGTCTGTGCACTGAGTAAATACGAATCAGAATATCCCACCAAAGCCTCGGATTCTGTTCCTTGTCATCTTTTGGTGGTGCTACAATCCGTTCCCTCTAGGCTTTAGATTTCTCATCCAGGACAGGAGGACTGCCCAAACCATCTTCCTCCTGTGACAGTCACCAATCTGCGATTCTCATTCAGACTGCCAGAAGGAAAACCTCTTTGGGGGATGGGGTAGACTCTTAGCAAGAAGTGATTGAATGTCAATAAAAATAAGTAGTCAGGTTATAGGTTATTTCTACTTTGGAATGATTCCAGGGTATTACACAAACAAAAATTAGACCAAACAAAAGAGCCCAAGATCATGTGGCTTATGTCTGTCTCCTCACCTGTGGCGATACCATTATAGTGAATTCTGTACAGGGTATCTACAAAATCTGATGGAAAGGTCAGAAAAGGCAAAAGCAAATATGTCCTAATTTTATTACAGCTTTTTGGATATGTGATCATTGTTTAATTGCCTTTATGATTCTAAAGCTTACTTTGAGGCCTTGTAGTACTACCAGCTAACACAAGAGGTCAGCAAGCAATTAGCTATTCAAACTTGGCAATGTTATGAATTAATGACAACATTACAACTGCTAAAGATGAATTCAAGAAATGTTTAAATGACCTTGCTTTTTGTTGATGAATATTTTTAAATGAAATTGACAGTCCCTGAGATTGTACAATGAATACTTTTTTTTTTTAATTTCTTTATTGATTTCAGAGAGGAAGGGAGAGAGAGAAACATCAATAAGAGAGAATCATTGATTGGCTGCCTCCCGCTGGGGATCGAGCCCACAACCCGGGCATGTGCCCCTGGCCAGAATCAAACCTGGGACCCTTCAGTCCGCAGGCCAACACTCTATCCATTGAGCCAAACCGGCTAAGGCTAATACTTTTTAATCTCAAATAGTTTCTTAAACTATCTCTTACAGCTGTAGTTAGTGTTATTCACCTTTTTAAAAACTGTTTTTACAAGTTTTTAATTAGGGCCACTCAATTGAAAAGGTAATTTAGTAAAAAGCTTCATTGTTTGATGCTTTCTGTTTAACACTATCTTTTTTTTTAGGTTACATTTCGGACAAGAATCTATCACTGTAATATTAACAGTCAAGGAGTTATCTGCTTGGACATATTGAAAGATAATTGGAGTCCAGCACTAACCATTTCTAAAGTCCTCCTTTCTATCTGCTCACTTCTTACAGACTGTAATCCCGGTAAGGTTAATAATTCTTTACTTTGTTGTATTCTTCCTTGTCTGAAAAACACTTGTTTTCACATAAACCAAAATTTTATTTTTCTAACACCTTTCAAAGGCAAAAATAGGTATTTTTAATCAAGAGAAATTCAGTCTAGTAGTTGAATCAATCTAGTTGAAAAATGCAGCAACTTCACCATTAATTGATGTGTTCTAGGAACAAGGTGTTTTAAACTAAAGACATCATTCTCCCTCGTACAGGGTGGGGCAAAAGTAGGTTTACAGTTGTGGGATTATTTATTCTACAATACAATTAATTAATAAAGAATAAATTGTTACGTGTACTCACAACTATAAATCTACTTTTGCCCCACCCTGCATATTTCTCTTTAAAAAAAAAAAATCAGAGTTCTAAGTGTTGAGCCGTCTGCGGGTTTACTGAGCACTTACCCTATACCTGGTTACTGAGGTAGTGTTTGTTTTTGAAAGTGTTATTTGCTACACACATTTATTGACTACCAGACTGTGATGTTAGGGGTGGGGAAGCAAATATACAATTAATTATGAAAGATTCTATTTAGGATTCAGAGAAACACTATACTTAAAGTCCAGGTTCTTTCTGGGTAACAGTGTAGAGTTAAATAGTGTTACGTTACAACAGCCATGAGGACTACACAGTATTTATTGTCATAACTGCTGCCACTGAGTGAGTGAAAGGTCATGTGAACACAGCTGGGTGTTCATTGTAGTCTGGGGCCTTGTACATTCCAGTTTCTATTGAGATTACCCTAACACATGACAGAAAAAATCCCTCCGTTTGGGTCATGGTTGTTGGGAGAGGAATGGAATGAATGAAAGAGATAAGGCATTCTATTTTGATAACGATTTTTTTTGCCATATTTTGAGTAGCTTTTTAAACTACCCAAAATATGATAGGGTGGTGTTTCAAAGATGGATTTGATCACATGTACTTGGTACATTTCTTTCCAAGCTGCCAGTAATTTAATTGCTAAGACCTAAAATATTCTTTTCCTTTCTCCAAAGTAATCTACATTCTTATCTTCCAGCCGACCCGTTGGTGGGAAGTATTGCCACTCAGTATATGACCAACAGAGCAGAACATGACAGAATGGCCAGACAATGGACCAAGAGATACGCTACATAAATTGGGTTTTCACAATTCTTACATTATTTGTCTGTCACAGAGAGAGCTGCTTATGATTTTGAAGGGGTGGGGGCGGGTGGGAGTTGGTAAAGAGTAGGGTATTTCTATAACAGATATTATTCAGTCTTATTTCCTAAGATTTTGTTGTAACTTAAGGTATCTTGCTACAGTAGACAGAATTGGTAATAGCAACATTTAAATTGTCATTAGTTCTGCAATATAAGCTAAAATGTAGTACAGAGAAGAATAGACTTTGGATTCAGTTGTTTATAGTCTGTAAATTTAAGCCAGCTTAATTTTGTGCAGGTTACACACATGGCCATTTCTGTGAAAGTCCTTCCAGACTGCATACTTTTTTGTTTAGAAAGATTGAAACTTGTTTTCCCTTCTTGGAAGGGAATATTGATATTTAACAGTTTTTAGAGATTGTCATCTCATCTTAAATGGACATGTGGCTTATAAGACACTTTTAGGAAATGAGTAGTTATGTATTTTATTTTATATGCTCTACTTTATTGTGAAAAGATTAGAGGTTTGAAAACCTGTAGTAAAATACCTTAAGCTGTTAACTGTAAGGCGTGGAATAGGAGTTGCTCAGTGGATTGGTTATATGTTGCAGACCACTTAAGTCTGCATTTGTTACTGTGCTAATAAACAATATTAAAACAACCACCTAACATCCCTGCATTCATTTTCTTTTAAACCAGATCTTTGCTATAAAGCACCCTAGAAGTAATTGCAAACTGAATGGATTGGTATGTAACTCTAATTTATACAACAGCCTTGCAGGATAGATTTTGAGGTGTCTTAGAAAAGCTTAGATAATTGAACCTGTCACCTTTCAAAAATGTACTCAAAGATGCATCTTTTAAAAAGCATCTCCAAGTTGCAGATGCTGTGGTGGCAAGTACATGAGCAGTGGGTTCTCTCACGGATAGATTAATGCAGCCACATTAGAGGGCAATTTGACAGCACCTAAGTGTTCATATCTATTGGATGTGGCAATTCTATTTGTATCTACTCCAGAGAAACTCACCCAGGTGCATGGAGTGAAGGTACATACACATTCATTAAGCATTTAAAAGGAATATGGTAACATTCCAGCATCGATCTAAGTTCAGTAGAAAAAAGCAAAGCTGCAAGATGATCTAGTATATTATCTAAAAATAATTGTAAAAGTATTTATCTTTCTATGTAAAATACATAGGGGAAAAAGCTATAAGTGGGAGAGCAGATAGGGAATGACAACCTTGTCTAAGCAATAATTTTAGACCAAAAAATGTATTTGTGATGAGAAATTTTAAAGAATTATGCAGTGGTAGCACTAGCCTAATCTAAAAGCATTCCATTGACGATGTTAAAACTTATTAGTTATTTTCACATTTCTTTGCTGAACAGCTTATTTCATGTTTTATATTTAAATCAAATAGTTAACTGCTTTCACATCAAAACCACTAAGTAGCCTGTTTCCTACCTTTAAAATTAGTAACAAAATTGAAATTTGCTAAATACAGTGAGCTCTATTGATCAGATCTTGCCAAAAATCTTCAGCGAGCCTTAGCACAAACTCAGATATCCAACTTGAAGACTATCTGTAGTCCAGTATTTTTATGATACATTTTATCCACATGACTACATGTCCATAAAACTATTCCAGGAGGTATAGTATTCCTTGTGGAAAACAAGATTTATTGTCCTTATGTGCCTAGCAGTTTTCTAAAGAAACAGTTTGAATATATTTATACCACCGACTACTTCAAGTCATGCTAAATGTGTAATTTGAACAAAGCTAAACCACAGGGTTTGTTCTATTTAGCAAGATCTCTTGTAGATAAAATTCAGCTTAGCATTCAAATTGTTTACTGTTTGATCCAATTTGGACACACAAAAAATGCCAGTTTATAATTCTAGGCATTAAATGACTTGTGAATTTTTTGGAAACAAAGTTATATTTGAGCTAAGAATGCATAAAGTTATACAGAATGATAGCTTTTGAAACATTAAAGGGGGAGGGACACTACTTATAGGTGTGTATATATAAATAACAAAGGTGCTAATATCAGGGACAAGTTTCAAGCAACCAGAATGCAAATATATTATTTCATATCAGGCAATAATAAGCTTAGCCCAAATAATTTAATTATAGCCTTACATGCATTAAATTGCTTCCTTAGGGATTTCTACCAGACCAAAAGTAGCTACAAATGGCCTATTTTAAATATGTTCACAGATACTTAAGGACAATCGCTATTCAACAAACAATTGTGGCACTGATTTTTAGTTCTCAGAACTAGAATTCCCTTTGTTTTTCCTCCCAGGCAAAGGAAAGCTGGATTTGCTCTGGGGCTGGGAAAGTTTGCTGGCCAAGAGAGTGAATGGTTCAATCAGAGTTTTCCGATCTGTAACTGTTACCTCCCACAGTCGCACCTTCTCACTTTTTGCCCATTGCTGTGCCACTTCAGCATCCACTTGTCTCTGCTCAGAAAGGTCCAGCTTGTTTCCTAATACGACAATTGCTACCTGAGAGGAAAAGTGATACAAAGATCACACTTTGCCAACATCATCAGTTCCTAGGCAAAATGGAGAAATAAAAAAAAAATTGTCCCATTTAACAATCTGGTACAACAAAACTGATTCTCAGAGGTAACCTGAATGACAACACAGTAGGACACAAACCTGACTCCTCCTGTAATGCATTTCTGTTAAAAACACAGAGGTTCATAGCTAAGATTTGTAAACAGCCCACGTGCCCATCAGCAGATGAGTGGATGAAAAAGCTGTGGTACAGTTACACAATGGATTACTATGCAGCAGTTAAAAAGAAGGCTCTTTTACCCTTTAAGACAGCATGGAGGGACCTGGAGAGTATTGTACTGAGTGAAATAAGCCAGTCAGAGAGAAATAAGTATCATGATCTCATTCGTGTGGAATCAAACAAAATAGATCCTGAGACATATAACCAGGAACAGACCGACAAATTTCAGAGGGAAGGTGGGGGAAGGGGGGTAGGAGTGGGGTGATTAACCAGGGAACATGTATGCATGACCCATGGACACAGACAACAGAGTGGTGAATGCCTGGGAGGGGCAGGTATGAAATGGAGGGGGTCAATGGGAAAAATCCAAGGGGACATCTGTAATACTTTCAACAACACATAAATTTTGAAGATGCAGATGTTCTATAGGCTGTTACGAAACATTTTAAATTAGCAACAGGTGAAGTTAACTCAGAATGGAAGCTAGACTTGGGGAAATTCATATCTAGGATGCAGATAAAGGTGTGACTGAAATATGCCTCCATTTCAGTTTCACTATCTACTGTGTGCTGTTTCCCTATACGTATTTCAAAATACACCAGAGGACTCCCAGAGCTGTGAGTTCCGCACCCCTAGAAACTAAGTTCTATGAGCATAGGAATTTTTGTTGTGTTCACACTATTCCTAATCATAGAAAGTTACCCGATGCAATCACTCAATATTTGTTGGACATATGGGCCAACAGGAATATTTTACAATAAATGCAAGGCAATCGTTCACAAATGCTTACTATACACCAGGCACCTGTTTTCAGGTGATTAAAAACCAGCAGTCACAAGCCCCCAGGGAGGGAAAAGGAAGGAGGACAAACAACCACCAGATTTTCAGATACTGACTGTAAAGCCAATAAAACAATAATGTGAAAGTGGAGGAAGTGCACCAAGAGCTGTCATAGAATGCTCCTCTGGGGACAGCTTTGAACTAGGACCTTTGAGCCACTGCTGTGCTCCTGCCTCTAAGGCCATGCCTTCCTGAAAGGATGGAGGGAGCACGCACGCCCTGGAGCTCTGGGTTTCCTGGCAAGTCTCTCCCATTTCTCAGCAGGAACTGTCTCTTCAAGCCCTCCAATCATCCTTCATCACCTAGATTTTCATCTTCACATACCTCCCCTAGGCCAGTGGTGCAGCTCTCGAGCCACATGCGGCTCTTTGGCCCCTTGCGTGTGGCTCTTCCTAAGCCTGAGGAGTGCCCTAATTAAGTTAATAACAATGTACCTACCTATATAGTTTAAGTTTAAAAAATTGGCTCTCAAATTTCAATCGTTGTACAGTTGATATTTGACTAATGAGTTTGCCGACCACTGTACTAGGCTGACCTCCATCTCTCTTTCCTCCCCAATTGTACAAACTGTTCCACTTTGCCCCAG
Source organism: Myotis brandtii (assembly GCF_000412655.1). Taxonomy (NCBI): domain Eukaryota; kingdom Metazoa; phylum Chordata; class Mammalia; order Chiroptera; family Vespertilionidae; genus Myotis; species Myotis brandtii. The sequence goes on from NW_005356674.1 coordinate 13,167,706, forward strand.
ACTTCCTACCTCCAACAGTGTCCCTCCCTAAAAACCCTAAATCTGTGGAGGCTGGTGCCGCTATTCTCTGCTACTACCTGCTTCCCACCCCCATTTTGTTGCTGTTCATTAGAGACCTGGCTTGTGGTCACCCCACACTACTTTTGTCATAATTCCTAGTGACTTCACTAGCCATGTGGGTGACCTGTCCAGTAACCTTGTCTCCAAAGATCTTAATCATTCTCCTAACCTCAGCCATTCACAACCATGAACACATCCTAACTCTTACCCTTATAACTGCTCTCCTCTATGAACTCAATTCCGGGAATCCCACTCTGACCTCTACCTTCCTAACACCCGACCACAGTTCTAAACACCACAAGGACCTACCATCCACTGGTTCTCCTACCGTAATCACTGTCCTTCAACCCCTCTCATCTCAGTTTCTCACCCAGCTTCGGTTATTTTAATTTACTCCATTGCTGTCATTATCCCATTGTGTTCACCTGGTATAAACCCCCTACTGTGGTTACATTTAACTCTTAACTGGACTCTGCCTACATCACTTACTGAACGTGTGTAGAAAAACCCAAATTCATAACCACTGACCTCAGGTGAGGTGGTGGTTTCCAGCAAATATATTACATTTACTCTGTAACTAAGACAACATCTACCTTGCCCTTTCCCCCAACCTCCAACATCTCTTCCGTCACCCACCTTACTCAGAGTCCATACTACTTCAGTAAGAAAATACAAGCACTGAGAAGAGACCTTTCACGTGTTTCCACCACACAGCTAAGCTACCATCTTCCAAGCCTATGCACCCATCCTCCCTGACCTGGACAAGGATGTCACTCCTGTATCATCCTCTCTTCTGTATCATCCATTTTCTTTCTATTGAATCATTCCCATTAGCACACAGTATGTCTCACCTAAATAAAAACAAGACTCTTTACAAATCCTTCTCCAGCTCCTCTCTGTTCCTTTATAAGACAATATGTTTACCCTTTGACACAAAACTAGCAAAGAGCTATGTTTGTTGTGTTCAGTTCTCTTACATCCAGTCCAATCAGACTTTATCTCACTGTTTTACTACAACAGTTAAGACCTCCAAGTTACTGAAGGCTGGCCATTTCTTTATCCCCCTTTTTTTTAACCTATCTGCAGCTTTTCACATAGTTTGATTACTCCTTACTTTTATTTTTTTTATTTTCTTATTTAAAGTATTACCAATAGTAGTACATGTCTCCTTTTTTTCCCCCCATTGTGATTACTCCTTACTTTTTAAAGTGCCCTACGTCTTCCTTGCCTTCTGGGACACCCTTATCTCTTGGATTTCCTCCGACCTCACTGGCCACTTAGATTCCTTTGCTGGTTTGTCTTCAATTCTCCAATGGGGTCAATGTCCAAGTGCTTCAGGGCTGTAGCATTTTAGCTAAGCTCCTTGCTATTCACCTTGTCCCTGTCTGTTTGACAACAGCCAAAGTGATCATTTTAAAACAAGCCCAAAGATGCGCAACCTCATTCATATTAAGGGAAATGAAACTACTAAATTACCATTCTCACCCAGGAGATTCACAAAACCCAATAGTTTAATCACACATGGTTGTCAAGGATGGAGAAACAGGCTTTTTCATACCATTCCTATGGAAGGCATTATATTTACTCTTTGACTCAAGAACCCCTGCTGCTTGATCAATTATACGCTAAAATGTGCAAAATAGTAAATGCAAATGATTATTCATTGTAGGAAGTCCTAGCCAGAGCAATTAGGCAAGAAAAATAAATAAAAGGCATCCAAATTGGGGGGAAAAGTAAAACTCACTGCCCTGGCCAGTTTGGCTCAGTGATTAGAGTGTTGGCCCACAGACTGAAGTACTGTGGGTTCAATTCCCTGGTCAAGGGCATGTACTTCAGTTGCTGGTTTGATCCTTGGCCCCAGTTGGAGTCAGTGGGGGAGGCAACCAGTTGATGTGTCTCTCACATCAAAGTTTCTTTCCCTCCCTCTCACTCTCTCTAAAAATCAATGGGGAAAAGAAAAAGTAAAACTCACTATTTGTGGATGACATTATTTTATATGTAGAAAACTCTAAAGACCACCACAACTATTAGAAATAAACAATAAAGTTACAAGATAAAAATCAATATACAAAAATATGTCTATACGTTAACGACAACCTTTTTTTAAAATATATTTTTATTGATTTCAGAGAGGAAGGGAGAGAGAGAGAAACATCAGTGATGAGAGAGAATCATTGATCGGCTGCTTCCTGCACGCTCCCCACCCCCCCAACTGGGGATCAAGCCCGAAACCTGGGCATATACGTATATGCCCTTGACCAGAATCACCCAGGACTCTTAAGTCCACAGGCCTGCACTTTATCCACTGAGCCAAACTGGCTAGGGGACAACAAACTATTTAAAAGAGAAATGAAGAAAATTCCATTTACAATTGCAACAAAAAGAATAACGTACCTAGGTATAAATTTCACAAAGGAGGTGAAAAGACCTTGCATTGAAAATGAGGGGGACCAAAAGTTTTGCCTTTTGAAATAGTGATCTTAAACTCAATTCTTCTGAAACAAAATTCAGAAAGAACTTTTGACTCCCTCCTGTCTAAGAGATTCAGATGGCAAAGCCTGCCTCAGGAAGGGGACCTCAGCATAACCACCACAGACAGACAGGAAGCCTCCAAGCAGGAGCCTGTTAGCTAGATACCCCGGGGCCCATTGTTTCCGAGTTGCCTAGCGAGGTTTTGCCTGCCATGTGTTCCACTCTTCCTCAACTACCGGTACATCAGCATTCTCACTTTTCACATCTAAGATCCTGTTTTCCTCCTCCTTTGACCAAAATGTAGTATGTACCCAATGCTGCCTCACTGTCTTTGGAATTTTCAAGCATATGTGAATTCCCTGGGTTCATGTATTAAAAATTGGATTTTCTCCTGTTAATCTGTCTCTGATAATTTGATCGTTAGCCCAGCTAGAAGAATTTAGGAGGTGGAGATGGGAGGAAAAATTGTTTTAGAGCACCCCCCCACACACACACCCAGTTTTGGAGAGCCAGCCAGGAGAATTCACTGGCTGGAATACTGCTTATTCCTTAGACTGCTGCAACTAAGAGATAATGGACATCTGACCACAGCTGGCTGAAAATGGTAAGCATTTTACCCTGTCAGCCTCTGATCTCGTGTTTGTGGGCTTCGATGAAAGTTAGAAGCAGTTAAAAAAAAAAAAAGAAAGTTAGAAGCAGTAAGAGTCCTTTTTCTCACTTCTACATTTAGATTGGCAAGAGAAAATATGTGTGAAAAGAGTCCTTTTTCTCTCTTCTACATTTAGATTGGCAAGAGAAAATATGTGTGAAATGAGTTTCCTGGGCAAATGTGACTCTGGTAAAAACTTGGTTTGAGTACTCTTGTTTTCTATGAATCCTGTTCCTTCCAGAGAGGTTCTATTATCTTCACCAGCTGAATGATGCTTAGGCATCTGGTGAGCAGCCGAACGGGCTATGGAACCCATGCTTAGGGAATCTTAAAACTTATTTGTTCAAAAGGGGGGGAAGCTTGTGACTTCCTGTGGTTTAGAATAGCTGGTGAAAGACAGGGCTTCCCTTCTTTCTTAGGCTAACTCTGCAAATAAACTGTTGGATCAGTGAGGGCTGTATCTTTTGTGTCCTTTATGGAACCTTTTGCTTCCTTGGTTACGCCATAAAAGGCTTAGTGTTTCAGTCGCTATTAAAATCCTACTGTCATTGGCCAGACGATGGATACCTTGAACTAGAAAAACTTCTAAATAGAAAAATGTTTAGAGAACTCTCATATTCGTATAATTAGCCATTAGGACTCCCTTAACAGGATGGAAGAACAGAAATTAGAACAAAAATCAAAATCCACTTAGATCTCTTCCTATTTACCTTTAGATATTTGCAGATACTGTAATAAAAAAATAAAAATTAAAAATAAATCAGGATGCCCGGCTGGTGTGGCTCAGTGGTTGAGCTTCGACCCATGCATCAAGAGGTCGCTGGTTCAATTCCCAGTAGGGGGCGTGCAGGAGGCAGTCTATCAATGTTTCTCATCAATGTTTCTATATCTCCCTTCTCCCTCTCCCTTCCTCTCTCTCTAAAAATCAATAAAAACATAAAGTCTGATAGAAATTAAAAAAAATAAAAGTCTTGGCTCTCCTATTGGTAAATCAGAAATACAAACAGCCTGTAACTACCTAAGGCTGAGGAAGCAAAGGGGGAAAAACTGGAAAAGGGGCACTTTTAAAAACACAAGTAGCTAAAGCCTTCCATGCCTGACCACGTCCCCACCCAATTATCCTTAAAAATTGGCAAGAGCCAGCCCTGGCTGCTGTGGCTCAGTTGATTGGGCGTAGTCCACGCATCAAAAGATTGCTGGTTGATTCTTGGTCAGAGCACATGCTCAGGTTGTGGGCAGGAGGTAACCAATTGATGATTCTCTCATCATTGATGTTATCTATTCACAAAGTAAATAAGTATTCAAAATAATAAAAATAAATGTCAATCCAGATGTCCTTCAGCAGGTCAATGGTTAAACTTTGGTACATACATACCATGGAATGCCACTCGGCAATAAAAAGGAATGAACTACTGATATGTGTAGTACCTGGATAACTTTCCAGAGAATTATGCTGCGTGAAAAAAGCCAAGAGTTAACATACTGTATGATTCCACTTATGTTACACTCTTAAAATGACAAGGTTAGAGAAATTGAGAACAGATTAGTGTTTGTCAGGGACAAAGAGGGGGTGGTGATAGGAGAGAAGTGGGGGTGGCTATAAGAGGGTAAAATAAATCCTTTTGGTGATGGAAATGTTCTGTATCTTGACTGCATAAGTGTCAGTATCTTGGTTGTGAAATTGTACTACAGTTTTGCATGTTGTTAATACTGGGGGGACTCCAGCTAAAGTTCTCTATTATTTCTTAAAACTGCATGTGAATCTACAATTATCTCAAAATAAAAAGTTTAACATAAAAGTAAAATGTAAAAATCTAGGTTAAGAACATCTAGTCAGCACTGTTAACCAGTACATCATAGGGGGTACTCCTAGGTGGTGAGGAGTCAGCCATGTGAAGATCTGGAAAGAGATCTGCGATAAGAGAGTTCCAGGGATGGGAACCAGAAACTGAGAAGGACTTAATAGGGGAACAAAATGATCATGTTGGAAAAACAGAAAGTGGACCAGTGTCAGTGGAGTACAGTGACAAAGGAACAGAATGATGAAGATAAGATGAAAAGGAGAGGCATGGGCCAAGTCATGTAAGACTTTATGGACTATGGTAAGGATCTTATTTTTAAGTGTCAAATGGGTAGAATCCAATCATTATTAAGTTAAAAAAAATTTTTTTTGCAAGGCTGAAGACAAGATTCCTATTTAGCCTAGGAGACAATAAAGAGCCCTAGGAAACAGTGCTGCCACACAATATGAAGTGAACTGCCTATATAGAACTTGAGATACGGAGTCCCTAAAATCCAGTTTATACATGAAAACAAGCAGAGACAGAAAGTCAAATGCTGGCCCCAACTGAACTCGGTCAGTCCTGTATTTCCTGGGCTAAGGAAAAAAACAAAAACAAAACACAACGTACTGTGAATACAATGTGAGTCTCTAAAAATATTTTAACTGCCCCATATTCCATGCTGCAATTTAAATAGTATTATGATTCATAGTTGGCATTTTTCACATATCCACTTACCTCTTTTTTGTCTTTGAACTTATCAATTTCTTTCTTCAGCAGCTCCACTCTTTGAAAGGATTCAAGATTATTCACACTGTACACTAGAACAAAGCCATCGGCAAATGAAAAATAGTGCTTCGGTAGGTCCACGCCCTCCTGCAGGCCTCTGGTGTCATAAAGATGTAACTGTTCCTTTACTCCCCGATCCGTTTCCACTGAAGCCATGTACACATCTTCCATTGTTTCACAATCTTCCATTCCTGGGATGAAAAAGGAATCACTCTCATGGGTACCAATATTGGATCATTGTACCAACTGTTGAGTATTTTCTTGTCCTTTAGAAGTTGTTGGCTTTCTAGGTTCCCTATTGACTACATGTAAGAAACATATTTCCATTACTAACTTCTTTAAAATGAAAGGTAGTTGTTGTAGTAAATGACCAACATGCTTTTTAAAAACACGTCTTCTGTATAGAAAAAATTTTAGTAAAGATTTAATATTACACATTTTTTAAAAGTTACTGTAAGAAGAGTCAAAGATCTGAATACCTAAATTGGAAGGTTAAAGGCTGGTTTTTAAAGTAGCTTCAATAACTTAGTGGTCCCATTTTCATCTCCATCAGAGCCAAGGACAGGGCCTGAGGTAAATTTGCTACTTTTTTTTTTCTATGCAACTTCCTCTATTTCCAAGGTCTGTTTATGGGACTCAAAAATTTATAACCTGGCCAGTGTGGCTCAGTGGTTGAGCATCAACCTATGAACCAGGTGGTCACAGGTTCGATTCCCAATCGGAGCATATGCCTGGGTTTCGGGCTGAATCCCCAGTAGGGGGAGTGCAGGAGGCAGCCAATCAATAGTTCTCATCATTGATGTTTCTCTCTCTTCTTCTCCCTTCCTTTCTGAAATCAATAAAAATATATTTTAAAACATGTTATATGTCCAGTCTGGGCCTGAACACCAGGCTTTCATTCCCAAGCACCTATTGGGCACTTTTATGTGAATGTCCTGCAAGTACCCCAAACTAACAAAACTTGTTATCTTTTTCTCCCCATACCTGTTTCTCCATCTAGCTTTCTCCCCTGGATCACCATCCACCTGGGCAGTCTTTAGAGTTCTTTTTAAACAAGGAAAACGTGGGTGCAAGTTATCATACATGAGGCACTTTACTGCTGAAACACCTGCTCAATACATTGCCACCTTCCATGCCCACTGGTGTGTTGGCACCTGAACTGCTGCAACAGTTCAATAAACACCTTGTATCCTTTCTAGACTGCTCAAATGTCAACTCCATGGATCCTCTCCTGATCATCCCCTTCCCTCCTTTCTGCTCCTACTGTGCCTTTTACAACACCATTTAATACTTAAACCTTCCCATATCGGTCCCCTCCAAGGCTGGCGTGTAAGCTCCTATGGAGCCAGGCCTGTAGCTAACCTATCTTGATAGCTCTGAGGACTAACAAATTGACTTACAGACATAGGAAGTCCTTAGTAAATGTTTGCTGAATGAATGAATTCATCATTGATGTCCCAATTTCAGTCCCTTTCTTGCCTGGGTGATCCTTGTAAAATGCATTCCTACCTTGCTTCATTTGTGCAGGTTTGTCTCTTCAACTAGTCTATAACTCCCTTTAGGCTGAGGAATTAGGAGAATCTGGCCAGTGAAAAAGATAAAATACTAAATATGGTAACATTTAGGATTCCCCCCAAAATGCCCCACCCAGGTCACCTTATGAAGCTCAAAGTCATAAATCCTATCCACATGCTTACAGTTTTCAATTAACGTTTTAATCCTCCATTCTTATTTATGAGGAGACAACCTAGGATTACCAGATGCTTGAGTAAAAGGGAGACCAAAACCAGAAAAGAACGCCTTATAAAAAAAGAATGCAGGAAAAAGAAAACTTACCAAAAAAAAAAAATTACCCAATATTATACTCAAAGAAATAAGATAGTACATCCATAAAATAAGAACAGGATACAAAGAAGTGAAAACTCAACACAAGGGCTGGGAAATAAAGATAAGGAAAACTCTCAAAAAGTGGAACAAAATATTGAGAGAAAGAAAACAGGAAAGAAATTAAAAAATTAGTTCACTAGTCTAGAAGATCCAGCATAGAGAACACAGAGAAGGGAAAAGGATCAACAAAATAATTCAGACATGAAGAACACACATTTCCATACTGAAAAGGGCCACATTTTCTTCATATATTTAAACTAAAGCAACATATCACAACAGACTGAACACAGAGGAAGTAGATACGATAACCCAACTAGACATTAGATTTTCAACAACGTAAATCGGTGCTCTTCTCACTAAATTATTTTGAAGACATAATTTTTCATAAACGTGTTATCTTGGTATGTGATGCTTATTATTATTTTAAGTAATAAATAAGTACTTTTTAAATTTCTGTTTTAATTTCTAATACAGTAAAAATATAGCCTATATAAACAAAAGCTGTTTGGAGTTTTAGGAAGGTAAAGGGGTTCTTTTGTTTCCCTCTGAGCATAATTTGTTTTTTTGCACAGCCAAAAATTAGAATCTGGAGGTGAAAAATTAAGAATAGTGCAGCATCTGTGGCAGGAGGGATTCAGAAACCATAAAAGTTAAGAACCGCTAGCACAGCCACCATGATAAAAACCGAATGTATGGATTTAACCAAAATTGCTAAATATTTTGAGACGGTGGAAGAGAAGCAAAGCTCATCAAAATAGTTATTAAAAGTAAGATAGAAATGTGCTCTAAGCCAGCGGTTGGCAACCGGTGGTCCGTGGGACCACTGGTGGTCAGTGAGGTCTGAGAGTTTGGCAACTGCTGCTCTAAGCTACTTGCCAGAGATACTTCAAAGATCTATGATTCTACTTATCTCTCCAACACAAACCTCATTTAATTCCAATTTGCAATGTTTGATCGCCTTAAAGCCAAAGATGCTGTCTTCTTCACCTCTGTATTCTCACAAGGCTGCATCACAGCCTGTTTCATATAGCGAGTATTTAATCATGACTCAGCTCAATGAATGAGATAATCCAATTCACAAAAGTAGGTCATACTGCAGCAAACAGCTGTTTCTTCCATTTTGAAAACCTATACAGCTGTATTGGAAAGTCATGTTTGAAATAGAATAAGATCATTCAGTGTATTCTTACATCAGTGCTTCTATGACTCCAAAACCACTATTCGTCATGTAAATACACAGGAAACTACATATATAAAAGGTATAACTTTCAGCAAGCACTCTTGAATTTCGCTATCATAAAAGATGTGTTTTTTTTTCTCTCTCCTATTATTTCCTCTCTCAACATCAGTTGACTTCTATGATCCTTTTGGTCCCTCTGGATTTCACTTTTGTGTACTGTCCCCCATCTTTAGGTTAGTATGACCAACAAAACCCCTAGCAGTTCCCAGAACCTACAGAAAAATAATCTTACCAATAGTATGATTCCCATAAAGGAGCTGCTCCAAAATTGCTGTTTTCCCCACAGACAGCAAGCCACAAACCACGACTTTGCAGCCCTTTCCCATCTTGTCTCAGGATAGCACTGCAAAGAGAACAGAATATCCTTAAAATTGTATACACTGAAATCAACCTTTTCTTTTTCTATGTTAAATTTAATAAGTAATACATACACAGGGGGGATTTCAAATTTAAAAAAAGATATATAGAATAAGGTATACCCTTCCAAACCCTACTTTATTTTCTCAAATTCTGTAATTTTTTTTAAATATATTTTATTGATTTTTTTACAGAGAGGAAGGGAGAGAGATAGAGAGTTAGAAACATCGATGAGAGAGAAACATCGATCATCTGCCTCCTGCACATCTCCTACTGGGGATGTGTCCGCAACCCAGGGACATGCCCTTGATCGGAATCGAACCTGGGACCTTTCAGTCCACAGGCCGACGCTCTATCCACTGAGCCAAACCAGTTTCAGCAAATTCTGTAATTTTTATGACCCACATCAGCACTAATCAGCTATCAGGAAAAATAATTTTTTTCCAGGAAAAATAAATTTTTTAATTCTCACTCGAGGACATACTTACTGATTTTACTTTATTTTTTTAAAAAATATTTTTTTAATATATTTTATTGAGTTTTTACAGAGAAGGAGGGAGAGGGATAGAGAGTTAGAAACATCAATGAGAGAAACATCGATCAGCTGCCTCCTGCACACCCACTACTGGGGATGTGCCAGCAACCAAGGTACATGCCCTTGACTGGAATTGAACCCGGGACCCTTCAGTCCGAAGGTCGACACTCTATCCAGTGAGCCAAACCGGTCAGGGATACTTTATTTTTTAAATATATTTTTATTGATTTCAGAGGAAAAGAGAGGGAGAAAGAGATAGAAACATCAACGAGGAGAGAGAATCATTGACTGGCTGCCTCCTGCGTGCCCCCTCACCCCCCCGGGGATCAAGCCCACAACCTGGGCATGCACCCTGACCAGGAATCGAACCATGACCTCCTGGTTCATAGGTTGACCCTCAACTACTGAGCCACACTGGCCGGGCAATGCTTACTGATTTGAGAGAGAGAGGAAGGCAGGGAGGGAAAGAGAGAGAGCAAGAGCAACATCAATGTGAGAGAAGCATAAACCGGTTGCCTCCTGTATGTGCCCCGAATGGGAATCAAACCACAACCTTTTGGTGTATAGGACGAGGCTCCAATCAATGGAGCCACACCAGCCAGGTGGGGCAGGAAGAATTTTTAATGCTACCATTATTGTAGCACAGTAGTAACAGAGCATTCAATTCCAGAGTAGTACACTACATTTTATCAGTAGAGAAATAATCATCACTTTATTTTCTTTATATTTTCAACATAACTGCAATACAAAAATTCTCAGGGCAGAGCTCTGTGTAACACTGATCATATACGGTATGCTATTTCCTATGTCAGCAACTATGGCCTGTTTTAAAAGGTTTTCTGCACATACCTCTGAATTTATGATTATTTTAATATCATCTCATCCTATATAATAAAAGGCTAATATGCAAATCGACCGAACGGCGAACGACAGGTCGCTATGAGGCACACTGACCAGTCAATTTGCATATTAGGCTTTTATAATATAGGATTTTGTGCATACGTGTAAATAAATAAATGGGGGGAGGGAGTTGTTTCAGTATACCACAGAAATCTCCATGAAGGACAATCAGTAAAAGTAACTGAATAGAGATAACTCAAACATTGGGTAAGGATTTTAAGGTTTTTTAGAACAGAAAAGGAAAGAGATAAGACAGAATAGACCATGTTAAATATTTTACATCATTAAAAAGAAAAAGACAAAATGGGGTGTGATTGACCAAAGCACAGCCGAAACATCCTAGGTACCTAGTTGTTTTCAAGTGGGAAACAATAATACTACATAAGGCTGAAGATTAATGGCCTGCTACCATCTATTAAAAAGTATGAATCCTTTTTAAAATGAATATCTACTGTAAGATTTTGAATGAAATGCACATTCAAAAATAGTTTATTTTCTACATATGGTAACAATGGCAAAGACTCACATTACAAGTAAGGAAGTAGTTATGCTCATATATATACTCAGATTTACAAACCAAACCTACTAAAAGCTTCATTCTATAAACATTATAATGTTTAATAATTCCCCAATACAATAAATATGTGCCATTTCCTTCCAAATTAAAAAAAAAAAAATAGGCCATTTGCAGTCCCTGCATGGACACTGAATCACACGAATAGATCCTGGGGATGGCCAAGTCTCCTGTAAATTTAGGTTTCGAGAGTTTGAAAGGCTCCAGAGTAGATGGATTGTGAACTTGAAGGTTCCTTCTGACACTGTAATGCTATGGATGGAAAATGCTTACTCAAAAACTACATCAACACTGAACTTAACACAAAAAGCAGTAGTTACGTAGAGCTATTGGTTACAGTAACCACCTTAAGAAACTGCTGGACAATACATTCCTTCTGTGACCTATTAAAATTCATCTGCTGTAAATGACGAAGAGAACATGCTTAATAGGCAAAATCCTGTGCAGTCCTAAATATATATTGCTTTGCTTTCCAGGCTAATCAGTAATGTTGCTAGAGAATGAAAACATGACCTGGTCTGTTCCTGGGGAAAACGCTGAGCTTGGGCCATATTCTCTGAAGAGCCATCAAAAACAGCCCCCCAAACTGGGAATACTTCTTTTCCTTAGATAAGGAAATCATTCTACTTTTATAAGAAAAACACAACCTTTTTATGTAATCAGAAAAAATGTTAATACTGAAACACTATTAACATCATAGAAAGATATTACAGATACTATGACATAAACATCACATGGGGAAACTACACTGCATATTTTTTAAATTTTTTTAAATATATTTTATTGATTTTTTTTTTACAGAAAGGAAGGGAGAGGGATAGAGAGTTAGAAACATCGATGAGAGAGAAATGTTGATCAGCTGCCTCCTGCACACTCCCCACTGGGGATGTGCCCACAACCAAGGTGCATGCCCTTGACCGGAATCAAACCCGGGACCCCTGATTCCGCAGGTCGACGCTCTATCCGCTGAGCCAAACCGGTTAGGGCGACACTACATATTTTTTTATGAAAACATCACATACTGTGCGCAATACTTTTACTATCCATTCATGAGCACATTTACATACATTAAAAGGGTTTTGCAAACAGTACTGCACGTAATATCCTAAGCAGATTCCAGCTTACCATTCTTTTATTCATTGAATAAATATTTACTGAGGGCTTACCATAGTTCCAGGCATTAGAAACAAACAAAACCAGAAATGATCCTTACCCTCGGGAATCTCAAAATCAATTGGAAATACCAATCCAAATTTTGCAAAACTAACAGAGAAACTACAAATTAAAAACTGCAAGATCTAATTAAGAACTTAGCAGTGGCCCTGACCAGTTTGGCTCAGTGGCTAGAGTGTCGGCCTGTGGACTGAAGAGTCCCAGGTTCGATTCCGGTCAAGGGCATGTATCTTGGTTGCGGGCACATCCCCAGTGGGGAGTGTGCAGGAGACAGCTGATCGGTGTTTCTCTTTCATCGATGTTTCTAACCCTCTATCCCTCTCCCTTTCTCTCTGTAAAAAATCAATAAAATATATTTAAAAAAAGAAAAGAAATTAGCAGTGGTTATTCACATCACCAGACTCTCCTTTCCAAATGATTCATCCAACCCTGTCTGCAGTCATCAACCTTGACTCATTTTCTCACACCCCACTTCTGATCCATCAGTAAATCCTCTACACCAGTGGTTCTCAACCTTGGCTGCACATTAGAATCACCTGGGAATCTTTAAGATCCTGATTTCTGGGCCCCATCCTCCGGAAATTCTGTTTCTTTGTTATGGGGTGAGGCCACAACATTAGTAACAAAGAAACAGAATTTCCGGAGGATGAGGCCCAGAAATCAGGATTTTAAAAAGATTCCCAGGTGATTCTAATGTGCAGCCAAGGTTGAGAACCACTGCTTTACACGGTTGAAACATCCAGGCTGAACCATTTACCACTTTCCGACCAACTTCCCTCACCTGGTCTTAAAGACACTCATGCCATAAACCCCCAAACCTGGGAGTATTTTACTTGATACAAGAAAAGGTATTTTGCAGCTCTGATTAAACTATGACCACTGCGGTGGGGAGATCATCCTGGATTATCTGGGTGGACCCAGTGTAAGCACAACTGTCTTTATAAGGGACCCAAGAGTGTCAGAAAGGAAGACATGGTGATTTTAAGATACTGTACTGCTATCTTTGAAAATGAAGAAAGGGGTCAGGAGCCAAAAAATACCAATGGCCTCTAGAAGCTGGAAAAGGCAAGGAAGTGGGATTTTCCCCTCATGCCTCTAAGAGGAACACAGCCCTACTGACAACTTGATTTTAGCCTAATGAGATTTCTGATCTTCAGAACAAGAAGACAATAACTTTGTGTTGTTTCAAGCCAGTAAATTTGCTATAATTTGTTACAGCAGCAACAGGAAACTAATACAACCTCCTTACTAGTCTGTCTGCTTCCACTTTCCCCTTCCCCTTTAGCCTCAAAACTACAATCCAAAGGATCCTTTAAAAATGTGTAAGCTACCCCCATTTGACAAAAGAAAAACCAATAAAAGCCAAACAAACTTTTTTAAAAAATTATATATTTTTTATTGATTTCAGAGAGGAAGAGAGAGGGGGAGAGAGGAAGAAACAACAATGATGCCAGAGAATCATTGATCAGCTGCCTCCTGCACACCCCACACTGGGGATGGAGCCCGCAACCCAGGCATGTGCCGGGACTGGAATTGGGCCATGACCTCCTGGCTCATAGGTCGATGCTCAACCACTGAGCCACACGGGCTGGGCCCAAATAAGCTTTTGATTTTTATATCGCTTGCATTTTGTGGCCCTCAATAAATAAATTTATTTTTTGTTTCCTAATATATATATCAATCACATAAAGTTATCCTTCTGCTCAAAATCTCCCAGTGGTTGCCAATCTTGCGCAGGTTGGAAACCCCATGTCCTCATAACCTTCACCTGTCTCTCATCTCCTGGTCTCCTGTGTGTATGGCTGGCTGCAGCCACACTGCCTCCGTGCTGCTCCCGCATTCATCCAGGCACACTCCAGCCGCGGCGCTGGTCCGCACATCTCCTCCGCTCCCCACTCTCTCAGGTCTCCTCTCCATCCTGGCTTCTCACTCGCTCACCGCGAACGTTCCATCCAAAACTGCCGCCTCAACACTCCCCACCTCTGACATTGTCGGTGGCACTGACCATCCGAGATGACATCTGACCATGTTTATGGCCCGTTTCCAAGGAAGCCCTGACCAGGCTGCACCCCCAGCGAGCGGGACGCTGCCCGGCCCCAGTCAGGCGCTTCATAAATATCTGTTAATGGAATCAATGAACTATGTGAAGGCTCGTGCAATGAATGGTAAGCCGGACTTTTCCTTTTTTAAAAAAAAAGGAAAGTAAAATAGGAAATAGGGGCGAAATAACCAAAACCTCTAATGATTTAGAAAGTAAATAGGATTCTCTTAAATATTGGCTACATTTAAACTTAGAACTTGTAGAGTTAAACCACACCATTGTATTAAAATACTCTGGAGACGCTAAAAAAGCGAGTAAACCGTTTTTTACATAAAGAACGCAACACAAAAAGCCAGCATTTTTTCCCTAAACAGGCGCACCTGCCAGCCAGGTCTCGGCAAATAAATATTGCGTTTTTCTAAAAAATTGTGGTTCTGACGTCGCAATACTGGAACCAAATCCTCACGCAGGAAAGACCCGGGAATGGAAACGCGCTCTCCCTCCCCCGGACCCATTTGGGGCAAAACCCCTCGTCACTGGCCCTGCGGGGGCTAAAGCCGGATTGGCCCGCGGGCTCCGACCCGCGAAGCCCCTGGACCGGGAGCGACTTATTTGGCGGCGGGGACAGCGTCGCGGGGGTCGGTCGGAGCACCCCGGGGCCCCAGACCCCTGCGCCCGTCCTGGGGTCGGAAGGGGACAGCGTTTCCCGCAGCGACACCTCAAGCGAGGAGCCTGCGGTGCGCGAAGCGACGTACCGGTACACAAAGTGACACAGACCTGTGCCCTCCGCAGACCCCGCGGATCGCGGCGCGTTGGCAGCCCGGCTCCCCGGCAAGTTTCAGCTACCGGAGCCCCGCCCCCAGCTCGCCTCCTCCCCCCACAGCGGGTCTGGAACGCCCGCCGCTGCCTCCGCAAGGTCTGTCGCCTAGAGGAGCAGGGGCGGGACAATGAGGAAGGCTGTGCCCCCTCCCGGCGGAACTCCGCCCACCCGGCGCTCTGCCGGAACTACATGTCCCATGAGGCTCTGGGAGGCCGCAGCTTTCTACCGGAAAGAGTTTCGCTGAAGTGGGGGAGGAGCCCAGAGAGGATTGTGGGAGAGAGGCTCTTCCTTTCCGTCTGGCCGCAGCCATCAGGTAAGCCGTGTTGGAGACATACGCTATTTCATCCGCCGCTCATCTCCCTCTGCCCGGGCCATCCAGGCTCGGAGACGCTGCGTCCTCAGAGCTTCTCCCGCCTCCTGTGCGGCGTGAGTTTGATCAGGATGCGGGGCAACGGGGTTACGGAGAGGCGGCCGCCGGGGCGGGCCGGGGGATGGTGTGATGGCGGCGCGAATTCGAGCTGGGCCCAGAGCGTGAAGGAAAGGGAGGCGTGGGGCAGAGGAATAGGAGGCAGGGCCAGGGCTTCCTGAAGCGAGTCGGTCGGTTGGGTAGAGTAAATGCTTTTTCCTAGGGAGTTAACCTTTTGGCGGCGGCAACATTCCCCTGTATTGTCGGCGAGGTCTCTGCAGACGGGGCCGGGCCCTTGGGGATGCCGCCTGCCGCAGTGACCCGCCCCTTCAGGGCCTAAGTCTTGCGCCATTCATTCGTGCAGGAAAAAAAAAAAATGCGCCGAGGGCCTTGCTGCGTTGCCCTCTCTGGGGTCGCAGAAGTGACTGAGCGCCGCTTCCCGTGGACGCAGCGGCGGGGGTCAGGCTAGCTGCGCGCTGCAGTTTGTGCAGAGCCATTTTCATCCGCAGTGGTTGCCTTGTGGCTGGTGGGGAGCTAAGATGGACGTACGCAGCCTTTAATACCCGGTGTTATCTCAAAGGTAAACCAAGATGGGCGCTTACAAGTACATCCAGGAGCTATGGAGGAAGAAGCAGTCGGATGTAATGCGCTTCCTTCTCCGGGTGCGCTGCTGGCAGTACCGCCAGCTCTCGGCGCTCCACAGGGCGCCCCGCCCCACCCGGCCCGACAAAGCGCGCAGGCTGGGCTACAAGGCCAAGCAAGGTGAGTGCGCCCTGCCTGGGTGCGTGGGTATAATTGTTCCCCGGGGAAGGCTAGGGGCTGGTGAGTAGGAAGAGCAGCTATTGCCCCGATGTCTTCCTTCACGTAGTTCTTTGGCAGCGACTGTCCTCAGCTGTCAACACATTGAGGTTGTGGACCAGTAAATAGTTGTCTAGCTGCTCTAGCAGGTGTGTTGTAGATTACAAATTTGCATGAGTCTGGACTAAAGCAAAATAACGGTGTAGAGTGAGAATGAGAAGTTAATCCCTATCTCTGTGGTTAATAACAACGGACTTGGAAAATAACCGTTTTGTGTTCTTTTTTAAAAGTGAATCTCAAACTGATGTTCATTTTACCATCGCTGGGTCTGTAGTATTTGACTTACGGTCTGAATATATTTGATGTAGGCGCAAAAGTGACATGTCATTGAGTCTTGCACTCTGTGGTTTTTATGAAATCACCGTGATTTTTGTTTATAGGTTACGTCATATATCGGATTCGTGTGCGCCGCGGTGGCCGCAAGCGCCCTGTTCCTAAGGGTGCGACCTACGGCAAGCCTGGTCCATCACGGCGTTAACCAGCTGAAGTTTGCGCGAAGTCTTCAGTCTGTTGCCGAGGTAAGTGGTCTTTGAGAAGCAGTTGTATTGGTTACCTCCCGGAGGTGATGTAGACTGGTTTGTGCAACTTTTCTGATAGCTAACTTGTGCCTAGGGGAGCCCTTTGTGTTTAGATGGGGTTTGTGAGTTTTACTATTAACATTGGTCGAGTTTCTGTCGAAGACAAGACTTTATAAATAGTCTGTTACTAGCTTGTCTTTGCTCATATATGTCAGAAAGTGTTTTATGATTAGTGTGAACCTGTGGAACCTAAGCTTTTGAAGGACAGTAAAAAGAAGGCAAAGCTATGCAAGAGAGACCATTGTGGCCTGCAGTGCCTAAAATACGCTAAATGTTAAGGTTTTTGTAAGAAGTTTGCTTGTCCTCCCCCCTCTGTTGTATTAGAAAAAAGGTGAGTTCCAGAATCCTAAATTTTGTTAGCCAGATATTATTCATTCCTTAAAGGCATTCACAAACCCCATTCATTAGATAGGGGCTAATAGTAGGGAATAGTAGTTTACCTTTTCATACTTATGGTTGGGTGCCGTAGTCTCTTGTCTAGTGATGAACTAAAGAGAATTCTTGGTTCCGAATTTACTACTGTGGGAAATGTGGGAGGCTGACCCTTTTTCCTCTTCTAGGAGCGAGCTGGACGCCACTGTGGGGCTCTGAGAGTCCTGAATTCTTACTGGGTTGGTGAAGATTCCACGTACAAATTCTTTGAGGTTATTCTCATTGATCCATTCCATAAAGCTATCAGAAGAAATCCTGACACCCAGTGGATCACCAAACCAGTCCACAAGCACAGGGAGATGCGAGGGCTGACGTCAGCGGGCCGCAAGAGCCGTGGCCTTGGGAAGGGCCACAAGTTCCACCACACTATTGGTGGATCTCGCCGTGCAGCTTGGAGAAGGCGCAATACTCTCCAGCTCCACCGTTACCGCTAATATAAGTAATGTTTGTAAAATCCTTACCTAATAAACAATTTAGGACAGTCATGTCTGCTTAAAAGTGTTCTTTGATTTGTTAAAACTAGTCTGCAGATTGTCATGAATGCATTGTCACATTATAAAAGTTAAAGTGCAATAATGTTTGAAGACTATAAGTGATGGTGTGTCTCATTACTCATAAGATAGACGCTTTTGTCTTGGCTTTATGTCAGTGATTTTCAACTGTTTTCATCTCATGGCACACATAAACTAATTATTAAAATTCTGCAGCACACCAAAAAGTAATGTTTTGCCAATCTGACCAAAAATAGGTATTTTGATCAATTCTTTTTTAACTTGACAATCTAAGGGGGCTAGAGGTTAGTGCCCCTGACTAGTCAGGTATTGCATGTTTTAAAAATTGTGTCCCACCAGTGTGCCACAGTATACTGATTGAAAATCGCTGCTTCATCTTATTAGGGAGTTTCCTATGTCAGTGTTTGGTATAGGTGTAACATTCTGTGAAGGAGTGCAAAACTAGCCAGTAGATTCGTTGGTGCATGTGATGAAACCTACAGCTTTATTAGGGTAATGCAGTGCTCTCTGCTTGTTTACTCTCAAGGAGCTGTTTTTTGGAGTTTGAATTTTGCTTGGAAATGTGAAAGATAACCTAATCTATTCTCATGGTCCTGTGCAGAAAAATGAAAGTTAAGTAGGGGGTTCACATTTTTTAGATTAACCCAATATAACTGCTGCTTCTGAAAGAAGAAAAGTTTAAAAGGATGCCACCATTTTTTAGGAGAATTGAATGATTCTGTTGAAAGAGGGTTCTCTTAAAATTAAACATTCTAGTTTACCTAAACAAAACTGGCTTGATCTCCGTAGTACCATTCACTTTCACATAAACGCTAGAAGCCCTTATTCAATCCCATGACTGAATTTCCTGCAAAGTAGTAATAGTAATTACATTGGTGTGTATTGAAACTGATGGAAATTGAACAAATGAGAAGGGGAATTAACTTTAAGGTGTGTTGTGTTATAACTATTATGAACCCATTAGCCACATTAAGGGGGAAAATGCAGTTGACTTTAAGGGTACTTGTGCTTAGTTCATTTAGTCTTATAAGTCATCTTGGGCCAACCCACTATATCCATTATTCCTATAATGTTACTGAGAATAGTCATGTATTGCTGTCAGTACAAGTTTAAGGTTTCCAGTCTAACCTTGGGCATTGTCTACAGTTATTTTTCTCATCCCTGCTCAAACTACCCTCAAAATCCTTACCATTCCACAAACTTTCCAGGCCTTCACTTGTGTTTACCTTAATGTTAAAGCATACCACCACATTATGTTTGCCTCTTGTCTTAAAATAGACTAGGTTTCTGTTTCCCAGGGTGAATCTGAGCGTGTAGGAAATATAGAAGAGGAATTGGCTCCAATTTCCAATTCTGGGTTTGCTGACTTAATAGGTAGTTTAGTTCTAAAATCCTAATTGCTGGTTTCCTTTTTTAACCAATTTTTCTTATTTTCTTCATGGGTCTTAAAAGGCTTGGTTAAATGATTTCCAGAAAACATGTAGCAAACTCATAAAACCTCTTAAGACCTAAATTCCTTTCCACTCAAATTTCAAACCATCTGTTTTGTGTGTAGAGGTTGTTCAACTAAAGGAATAAATGTCTGTTAAACTAAAACAATTGACCTTCTGTTATCTTTTGTCATCTAAATATCAATGTGCTTTAGAGCAAACCAAATATCCCAACCTGCAAAAAGGTGTCAAAACATGATGGCAGGAAGTCAGCAATATGTAGGAAAATGAAGTGTGTAGTACTTCATCTAGAGTTTTTCTCTCGGTTCTTTAGTCCTTGCATGAATTAGAAAAATATTTCAGTCTTTTTCTAATGTAGGGTACTAATTGGGGAAGGGGAGGGAATGTCTCCAAGAATGACTTGCTTCTGTCCTTGTGACCCTACAGTTTTGTCTCCATACAACAAGCACCTAACGCCTTTATGATGGGGAAAACCCAAGTATTAAATGTCACCTTAGACTTTTCCTGACTGTCCCACAAGCTGTTCTGTTTGCTTTAATATTTCTAGATCACCACGTGATTCAAACACCCTAATTGATTATCACAATTTTCTTTAGAAATAGAGCAACTGGTTTCCAACAAGATATAGGTAATTTAAACCCCCTTTGCCAATGAGCAAACAAAGGTGAAGCAACTTGCTCAGGTCATGCAGTGGCATTCTGGATTCATATCCTCTCTATAAACAGTTTAAATTTTGATTAGGTAATACATGAACATGGCTAAAAATTCAAAATTTATAATAGATTCTACAGTGAAAGTCTCCCTGTCTCCAAGTTCCCCTTCTGAAAGCAATGTTATCACTTTTTTAAAGTATTTTTTTCTTTTTTACCCAAATTGGATATCCCACACATTGTTGATTTCTTTCACATAGTTATATATCTCCAATCTTATATTCATAGCTTCCTCATGACTAAGGTATTCCACCAATATGGATGTACCATAATTTGTAGAATGTGGCCCCTGCTGATGAACAGGTAAGATTTTTTTTCAGGCCCTCGCTGGATAACTCGGTTAGTGTTATCCCGATACACCAAGGTTGCATGTTCTATCTCCAGTCAAACTAATTACCTAGTTTTATTTTTGCACTTTTGAATGTGGCAGAGGCAAAGCCATGTGTACACCATAGCATCTTTTTCCTGGACATACAACTAAATGTTTTCCTGGTACCTTAAATACATTTAGGTAAGGATCTTAATGATTTATTCTTGCCTATAGAATGGGAGCAGAAGTGACATATTCCCTCCAAGACAGTCAAGAGTTGGTATGCCAATGGGAGCCAGTGCTTCAAATAGCGTAACTAACTACAAGATGGAAGAAAGCTGCTCAACCCCTCTCAGGTTGCACAAGTCAGAAATAGACTTTATTGTGTTAAGCTACTGTGTTAGCTGTGTTCATTCTTGTAACAGCACTAGAGGCACGGTGCACGCAATTTGTACACTTGGGGGGGGGGGAGGTGTCTCTCAACCTGGCCTGCACCCTCCTGTAGTCCAGGAGCCCTCAGGGGATGTCCAGCTGCTGGCTTAGGCCTGCTCCCTGTCACCACCGCTACACTCACCAGCCGTGAGCCCAGCTTCTGGCTGAGCAGCACTGCCCCTGTGGGAGTTCCTGAATTGAGCGTGTACCCCCTGGTGTCAGTGCGCATCATAGCGACTGGTCGTTCTGCCATTCGGTCAATTTGCATATTAGCCTTTTATTATACGGGATAGCTTAGTTTGACCCTGCCTAATTCAATTAAGTGACGTTGAGCATCAATTATATATTTAAGAGTCTTATGTTTGTTTTACAGTGACCTTCCATTATATTCCTTTGTCCACTTTTCTATCAGAATCCATATACTCTTTTTTTTTTAATGTTTTTTTATTGATTTCAGAGAAGAAGGAAGAGGGAGAGAGAGATAAAAACATCCATGATGTGAGAGAATCATAGATTGGCTGCCTCCTGCACGTCCCCCACTGGGGATCGAGCCCACAACCTGAGCATGTGCCCTTGACCAGAATCGAACCTGGGACCTTTCAGTTCGCAGGCCGACGCTCTATCCACTGAGCCAAACTGGCTAGAGCCAGAATCCATATACTCTTAATACCATGTTATGTTAAGTGAATTGGAAGGTGGCTGCTAGATGATTGCTGCTATGCGTCATTAATACTCTGCTCTCAAGATTCTTAAAGGTGAATTCATGTAGATTAAGTTCTTGACATTTCAACTGTTCATTATACTTTTTCAATTCTAAGCTCTGATTCCATTTTTAAGTTCTAAAATTCCTAAGGAATATTAGAAGATATATTGTATGTCAGGCAGACTAGATCAGGCATGTCAAACTTGCAGCCCACAGGCCACATGCCTCGTTTATTTGGCCCGTGTTAGCCTTTGAATTTGACATGCTTGGACTAGATCCTACAATAACAACCCTCAAATCTCATAGAATAATAAAGGTTTGTTTCTTGCACATATCACATGTTCATTGAAAGTTGGTCATGGTAGTCACTCCAGAAACCACGCTATAGGAATAACCACTATCGAGCATGGCAAAGGGCAAAAAGCATGGTACAGCACGCTCTGCCTTTTATAGCTTCTGCTTAGAAGGTTGTCTGAAGCAAGTCCCATGGCTATACTTGAGTTCAAAGGGTAGGGAAGTGAAATTTTACCATGTGCCTGGAAAGAGGGAGAACCAAATATTTGTGAAAAGCTCTAATGGCTACCACACATACTAATCCATTTGATTTTCTTTTGTCCTACACATTTGAGGGATTGTAGAGAATAGCTGCTGTACAGGAAACAGTACAGTCCACACCGGCAAAGAGGAAAACTTTGTTACTGAACATTGCTTAGCCTTATTAGCATATGATGATAATAAAAAGAGACTTTTAGTCAGCTTTTATTTTCAAACTAGAGGCCCGGTGCACAAATTCGTGCACAGGTGGGGTCCCTTGGGGTGGCCTGCAGAGATCAGGCCCCAGCTTGCACCCTAGCCTTGCAGCCCCAGCTCATGCTCCCAGCCTCGCAGCCCCACCTGGCACCCCGCCTTGGCCTGGCACCACCCCCTCATCTGCTCCACCATCCCGCCTGCAGGGCGATTGGTTGGGGCCCGGCTCCCTCAGTGCCTGGGAGCTGGGTGGTGGCCCCGCCCCTCACCGCCACTGCTGGTCGCCATCTGCGGGGCAATAGTCGGGGCAATCGAGCCCCCGCTTGCACCCACTTTGACCTGGCGCTGCCCACTCATCTGGTACACTACCCTGCCGTGGTCCTGCTCTTGTTGGGGGCCCTTCAGGGCCAACAGCGCCTCCACTGCCACCCGCTGCCAGCGCCGCGTTGCCAATGCCCACCATGTTCCATGCTGCCCCCTGGTGGTCAGCGCATATTATAGCGAGCAGTCGAACTCAGTTTCCCGGTCCAACAACCGCCTGAGGGGACAATTTGCATATTAGCCTTTTATTATATAGGATTCTCTAAAAACAATGCAACCCTCCTACTGAGTTGATTAATTTGGCAAAATAGGGTTATTCACAACTCTGCAACCAATTTTCCCATCACTTCATTATGTGACATAGCTTCTTTCCTGTAAACCACATAAATATTTACTGAAAAATACTTTAGAATTGCACTACTCAATCTGGTCATCACTAGTCACCTGTCACTAAATTTAAATTAAATATAATTAAAAAGTCAGTTTTTCAGTCACACTAGCCACATTTCAAGTGCTAAATGGCCACCTTGGCTACCATATTGGACAGCACCGAAAATATTTCGACCATCACAGAAGTACAGTGCAGCTTTAGACCTTTGACATTCTTTTCTCCTATTTTTGTGATATTTCCCAGTAGATAGAGTCATCTGAAGTCTGTTTTTTTCACACAAAGTGTGTTTGATGTGTTGCTTTCATATCAGAATAGTATTTGTTGCTACAGATTTTTAAGGTGTATAATTACTACTTCCTTTGTTAGGTTGATACTAGGTTTTTAGAAGTTTTTGACAAAAGTTCTATCCCAATATTACTAACTATGAGTGAAATGCTACAACATCTTTTCTAAGAATAAAGGTTTTGGTTTTAAAAGACCTTTAGTTTGCCACTGGATTATGTTTGGCCTGCATCCTTTGCCAAAGTGTTGGATACTTAAAGTTTTATAAATATTCATCATTTGGAGAGAAAAAACACACAATTTTTTTGCATTTGTCCTGAAAGGATTGAGCTGGCCTGAGGTACCAATAGTGAGGTGACATGCAGCCACAAGCTACATTTTGACAGTTTTTACCCAATAACCCTCTCCCTACAGTTCCATCATCACCCCCCAGTTAAGCCTTGGGAATGTTGACTAGACATTTAGCTTGTTCATAGATTTTAGCTATTGTTACTAATGCTGCAGTGAACATCATCACTATGTGTATAGTTTTCAACTTATTTTTATATAGGAAAAATAAACAAAATAGAGACTTTTAATAGGAAACATTGATCAAGTTTCCTTTTAAAAATCTGCTGCAAAGGTGGCATAGTTAGCCTGTACCTTTAAAATTCATAATCAGAGCATTCAAGTTTAATAAAGCAGCTGGAACATACACTTTGCAACTCACTCTCAAATCCTGATAAAGGGCATCACCTCACCCCCTCCCAAATTAGATTAAGTCATCTTATTTAATTGGTATGCTATGAAAATCTAAACTGGTTTGCTTGCAATTTTCATTGTCATTTTAAAAAAGGTTCATTATTTGGCAGTCCTAATTAGTTTAGAAACAGTACTTAATGGGTAATGTAATTATCAGTCATTTAATCACTAAACTGCTTTCTATGAAACTGTAAACATACTATCCAGGTTCCAGAGGTTGGAACTAAGCTAAGAAGTTCCACTTATCAGAAAGGAAAATTCAAGAGTGATCATGAGCATTAAAGAATTCTGTTTATTGGCCCCCAGTTAGATTCTGTGGATAAGGGTCCTGTTAGAATCCATTGCTGGGGAAAAAAAGAAAAAAGAATCTATTGCTGTTGACAACATCCAGCATTAGTATTTTGATTAGAATGAAACAATTTTAAATGCTCCACCCCTCCCAATTTAGAAGTCCCTAATTTGTTCATTCTTATTTAGTTTTTGGATGACATACGTTGGTATAATAACAGCTCATAGATTTTTTCCTCTATGTCCTCACTCTACTCTTGTTCTTTGCTCCTCTTGTAGTCGTCAGCGAGGAGAGAATTCAGACCCCCAAAGTAAGGTCATTAACAAAACCTAGGGATGTGACCAGGAAGTGCCAACCCCAAAGATAAAACCATCCACTAGAGAGGCTACCTATCAACTGGAAAGTTTTCCTAATGTAACCCATCCTACAATGTAACGGTAGGAATTAATGTCTCAGGCCACAATATCAACTGTTTTTATGTGATTTGTAAAATACTTCTGAAGTTCTGAAATGCTTTGAACAACAGCATTACCATTGTTTCAAAATGGTGTTCTTTCTCTCATTACTCTTCATGAATGTCACCAACTGTTAGAAAAGCCACTACCTTTTGTAATAAAATAAAATTTTCATCTCAAGGTCTTGTAAATTTGGAACAGGCTCCAAGTGGGGTTGGGCAGCTGGACTACTCAAGACTCCCTTCACCTACTAGGGCTCTTAATAGTCACCACTGCCAACTCTGTGACACCCTCTTAATACTCTGTAGTGGAGCTGAAACTAGGAGAAATTATTTAGTAGAATCAAAAGGTAACAGGAAGGAAAGAACTAGGCATGTATCCAACTAGGTCATCTAGTTTTACAAGATAAGCAATACTCACTGGGACTCACTTTGATGCCTCAGGCAAGCTTCTAACTCTCTCTTGTGCCTGTATCTTCCATTAAAAACATGAGAGATAGTACCATGCATTAGCAGGGGAGTGGTTAAAGGCAAGGAGGCTAGCTAGAGTCACATTGCTTAAGTTCAAACTCCTACACTCCCATTTACTGGTAGGAATCATGCTGGGCAAGTGGCTTCAAGTCTGTAAGTCTAAAATCTCTCATTTGTAAAATAGGTAAAACAATACACCTAGAGCTTCAGTATTTTTCCGGTCCTATCTGGAGAAAAAGGAGTACTCTGAGAGCCTGGATGTCTAGGTCAGATTTCTTAAAGAGAAATATCACTACAGTGGAACAAAGGGATATATTAGAGGTCATGATGGCTTGAATGAAATTTCTCGTAAGAATGGATTCCCGCCCTGGCCGGTTTGGCTCAGTGGATAGAGCGTCGGCCTGCGGACTCAAGGGTCCCAGGTTCGATTCCAGTCAAGGGCATGTACCTTGGTTGCGGGCACATCCCCAGTGGGGAGTGTGCAGGGGGCAGCTGATCGATGTTTCTCTCTCATCGATGTTTCTAACTCTCTATCCCTCTCCCTTCCTCTCTGTAAAAAATCAATAAAATATATTAAAAAAAAAAAAAAAAAGAATGGATTCCCTTTCCTCTAATTCTGCACTTCCCTAAGCAACCATCCTATCTAATAAAGAGGGGATATGCTAATTGCCCCTCACGCCATTGCAAAGATGGTGGCACCCACAGCCAATAAGGAGGGAATATGCTAATTGACTGGCACACCCTCAAAAGATGGTGGCGCCCACAGCCACAAGGTGGTCGGCAGGGGAGGGCAGTTGTGGGTGACCAGGCCAGCAGGGGAGGGCAGTTGGGGGCGACCAGGCCTGCAGGGGAGGGCAGTTGGGGGCGACCAGGCCTACAGGGGAGGGCAGTTGGAGGTGATCGGGCCGGCAGGGGAGCAGTTAGGCGTCGATCAGGCTGGCAGGCAGAAGCGGTTAGGGGCAATCAGGCAGATAGGCAGGCGAGCGGTTGGGAGCCAGCAGTCCCGGATTGTGAGAGGGATGTCCGACTGCTGGTTTAGGCCCGATCCCACAGGCAGTCCGACATTCCCTGAGGGGTCCCAGATTGGAGAGGGTGCAGGCCAGCAATGCAGACTCTGTCCAACATTGGTGGCTTTGAAGATGGAAGCAGGGGAAACCAAGGAATGTGAGCAGTCTCTAGAAGATGGAAAAGGCAAGAAAACATTCTCCCCTAGAGCCTCCAGAAAGGAACACAGCTCTGCTGACAGCTTGATTTTAGTCCAGTGAAACTCATGTTGAACTTCTGACCTGTAGAACTGAAAGATAATACATTTGTATTGTGTAAGCCATTAAGTTTTGGGGAATTTGTTAGAGCAGCAATAGGAAATGAATCCAGTATTGTTATGCTAATTGCATTCATCATTCAATCTCACACATTATTCTCTCTCCCACCACACACCTCTAGAACTCTAGCTCTTCTCCCTGTCCGCAGTTTCTTATGAATCACTCCATGCCAGTGGTCCTCAATGGGAACCATTTTGCCCCCCAGGGGACATTTGGCAATGAGTGAAGACATTTCTGGTTGTCACAACTGGGAACTGCAGGGTTTGGTACTGGCATCAGAGGGTGGAAGCCAGGAATGCTGCTAAACATTCTATAATGCACAGGACAGCCACACCCAGAAAAAGAATTATCCAGCCCAAAATGTCAATAGCATCACTGTTGAGAAAATCCTACTCTACACATATATCAGCTTGTCTAATATATAAGGTTGGGGGATACGTGCCTATAGTTAAATAATTCCTGTAATCTTACCTCCTCCTACTCCACTCTCTCTGCCTTTTTGGGGGTCTTGCTTTATTTATACCATGCATTCTCAAAAGGGTAGGTAATACTTCCCCCAAGGGCTTGACAAATGATTCTTGAGGCACAACCCCCCCCGCTATTACAATCGTTTGTGGCCTTCTAACACTCAACCCCACCAGACAAAATCAGTATTCCTTAGTATAAGCATACTTTGGAGATATTGTGGAGATATGACCCAAAAAAAGAGTCATAATCTTTTGCTGGTAATCTGGTCCACCTGGTGCCTTCAGTTTGTAAAAAATGCAGAATTGTGAAACTCAATAAAGTGAAGCACAATAAAAGGAGGTATGCCTGTACTTCATTTCCCCCATTAGAGAGAACATAAAAGATATTTAATTTTTTCCCTAGGTGGAGGACAATGAAAAAACAGTTGAGAAACACTGCTTTACACTAAAGTATGTCATTAATGCCTTCCATAGATGGTCTTTTCTTCTGACCTTACTAGGTTTAAGGGGAACTTACCCATAAGCTGGTAGAGAGTTGTGTTGTTTAGCAAAGAACATTAATGAAAAATGTTTTTGCAAGCTACAAAATTCATTTTAAAATTTGTATACTTATGAATTTTTTAAAGGTATATAAAGATGATGTACAAAATTACTGTTCAGCTGCTAACACCTAGTTCAAGATGTTTTGCCCTGTTTTTACTTCTTCATTTTTCCAAGGAGTGGCCCTTAATTTGAAAAAGGGCTACCAGTTTTATGCCAAAAGTTATGAATACATAACCACAGATACTAGAACTTCTAAAGTAGAGTATTTTTAGTTTCATGCCACAAAATTTTGTTTTCTGCTAAGCAATACTTCAAAACAGTTAATATGGTGTAATATTAGCAGCCTAATATTTCTATGAGAACGCAATTTTTGGCCTTTTAAAATTTACATGTTTATATTATAAATATTAACAATGCTTAAGAGAGGTTTCTAAATTTAGCTCAAAGAATGACAAAGTCTTTGTGTGTATGTGTGTGTGTGTGTTTGTTATTTGCTCCTTTCTTCCTCCCATTTCTGTGCAGAAACATTTTTTCCACAAAGAAAAACTAAACGTCTTCTCACCTTTCCTCACCCCCAAACAAACTACTCCTATAAACCAAAACCAAACACCAAAAGTAATTGTATCCTTATGTTTTGTCATGGGTGTAAAGTAAGAAGCGACATGCATCTTAGGCAGCTGTAGGCCATGCTGTCATAATGACATGTCTCTTGTGATACTGGTTCTTTGAATGATTAAATGGTAATTCAGATATTTGAATGACGTCATTCCATTGCAGTCCCTCTGCCTATTTTGCTTTCATACAGCAAATGTGTTAAAAATTTAAGTCCCAGCTTGAACTTTTCTTTATGCTGAGATCAGCCCTGTGGATTGCTTCATTATACAGTGCCTGCAGGGGTGGCACTTCCGGGCAGGCAGCCAGCACTCTCGGGTCAGCAGGAACTATTTTAGCTCAATTTATAAAGCAAAAGAAAGGGATTCGGTTGACTGATAAGGACCAACTCTGCAAGAATTAATGCTAACCACAATGGTGATTATTCACAGCTTGCCCATCTTCCTGAGAAAATAAAACATTCCCCATAGATTATTTCTCTCTCCTTTAAATGAAAGCATCCAGACTGACGAATGTCAGAGGGAAGGGGGTTTAGATGTATAACCAACCCAATGACACAGACAACAGTGCGGTCAAGGCCTGGGTGGGAGGTGTGAAGTGGAGGGGGTCAATGGGGAAAAATGGGGGGGATATCTGTAATACTTTTAACAATAATTTAAAAAAAAATAAATGAAAACACCCATTCTTGCTCTCTTATGGAAAAAAAATCCAGAGAATATCATTAGACTTATTATCTAATAGAGTTTTTAGAAATCTAAAAAATCCCTATGGTTTAAGGAAGGAATTCATGTAATAAATGATTTTTTTAATCTTGAAAGAATAGCAAGGTGAACAGTGGTAATTGTGGGCCCTACTACAATTTAATTCACCCACTCTTTCCCTTTATACCCTGAAGGTGATCTTAAAGATATCTCAGTTCTTCAAGTTGTTCTCACATGTTATGCAAACAGAGATGAACTGTGTGAAGTCAGCACTCTAAGACTAAAACCCAGCCTCTCTACTGCTTACCAAACCTTTTCCATCCACCAGTCCATAAACTCAAACTAGTTGTGAGCTTTGTCTTTTCTTTCCTCATTTTACTTGAGTGATTTTTTTTTAGTGTCTATATTTGTTTCCGTAACAAGTTACCACAAATTTAGTGTCACAATGTAAAACAAATTTATTATGTTATAGTTCTGGAAGTCAGAAGTCCAAAATGGGTGAGACAAGGGGCTAAACTTTGGTGTCAGAGGAACTGCATTGTTTTCTGGAGTCTCTAGGGCAGTGGTTCTCAACCTTCCTAATGCCGCCTCAATTTCATTGTTACAAATTGAGCATAATTAAAGCATAGTGATTAATCACAAAAACAATATGTAATTATAGATGTGTTTTCCGATGGTCTTAGGCGACCCCTGTGAAAGGGTCGTTCCACCCCCAAAGGGGTCGAGACCCACAGGTTGAGAACTGCTGCTCTAAGCCATGGGAAAGATCTTGGATTTTATTTTATGTGAAATGAAGAGCTATTGGGGTGTTTTAAGCAGAGAGGTTAACAATTTCATTTGGATTTTTAAAAAAATTATTTTTAGCCCTAGCCGGTTTGACTCAGTGGATAGAGCATCAGCCTGTGGACTGGGTCTCAGGTTTGATTCTGGTCAAGGGCACATGTCCAGGTTGTGGGCTTGGTCCCTGGTGGGGGTGTGCAGGAGGCAGCTGATCAATGATTCTCTGGTCCCTGGTGCAGGAGGCAGCTGATCAATGATTCTCTCTCATCATTCATGTTTCTATCTCTCTCTCCCTCTCCCTTCCTCCCTTCCT
>NW_005356674.1:13200522-13208143 GCF_000412655.1 Myotis brandtii
TAATGTAAATATCTGATACGCAGGATGGTCTTAGGCGACCCCTGTGAAAGGGTTGTTCGACCGCCAAAGGGGTCGCGAACCACAGGTTGAGAACCACTGCCTGGTTTGGCTCAGTGGATAGAGCATCGGCCTGTGGACTGGGGGGTCCTGGGTTCGGTTCCGGTCGGGGGCACATGCCCGGGTTGTGGACTTGGTCCCCAGTGGGGAGTGTGCAGGGGGGAGCCGGTCGGTGATTCTATCTCATCATTGATGTTTCTCTCTCTCTCTCCCTCTCCCTCTCTGAAATCAATAAAAATAAAAAATAAAAGCCGATAATGGCATCAACTTCAAAATATTGATTTAAAGATTAAGTGCAGGTATACAATCCCTTTTCAAATTCCTTGGGATCGATCATGTATTCCTGAATTTTTTATGGAATAGGGTAATATGCAAACCATTTACTAACCAAACTCCTCAATGTGCCCTGGGTCAGCAACAAATGAACAAACAAAACAAACTCACAGACACAGACAACAGTATGGTAGTTAACCAGAGAGGAAGGCAGTGAGGAGAGGACGAAGAGGCCAAACGGGTCAACTATATGGTAATTCAAGTTGAGTACACAATATACAGATAATCTACACTAATAAAAGAGAAACATGGTAAAAAAAAATCAAATGTATAATGTTATAGTAATAATAAAACTTAGAATGGCTAAAACTAAATATAAGACTTGTTGCCGATTCAAAAATAATAGAACTAAATTCTCAGCAAACTGAAAATCTGGCAAAACTTGATAAGGCCGATAGACTTGAAAAAATAAGTTCTTGAAAGAAAGTGTAGTGGTTGAAGATCTGATTGGCCAAAAAAATTTTTTTTAATTAAATTGTTCAATGATTCAAATATTTTTTAAATAAGAGTTTGAGGAAGAAGTTTAATATTTATGAGAAGAATTCCAGGAACCAAAATGAAATGAGAACTACTTGAAATAGTTTAACTTCAGCATATAAAATATTGATCATTTATTAATTTGTTCAGCAATTATTCAAGTGAAATTGGCCTAATGAATTTTTTGCTGAAAATTTATCAATGTTGGCATAATTATGATTAAAATGTTTGCCTTTATAAACTTGTCAAAGAGTCAACTATATATGGGTTGAAATGACTGCCATTAAACAATCCACTGTGAAAACATTAAGATCAGAAGGGTAAAACCAAAATGGTCAGCCCCCCAAAGTTTTTAACATAAAAATGAATTTTAATTCATATTTTAAGTATTTTAATTATACTATTAATATAAAAAATTTTAAGCATCTCTAAAAATTTACAAAGTAAGAAAAATTATCCATAATTTCACCATTGAAACAAGACCACTGTAAACAGTTTAGTGTAATCTTCCAATCATTTTTTAATAGAATTAAAAAATAGTTATAATAATACTTTATTTGCAAATTTTCATACTGATTTTTTCACTTTACGTTAGATTATGAACATTTTTACATCAATTTCCTTTTTAAAGGCTGAGGGGAATTTACTCATGTTTGCTTTTGGTTGGCAGTGAAGGAGATGCCAATTTTGTAATAATATATAAACAGCACTACAGATCATTTTGCATACAATTTTTTACTTATTTATGCTTATTTTGTTAGGATAAATTCCCAGAAGTGAGATTATAAGGCCAAAGGATTCATTTTTTTTTAACTTAGAAGAGAGAGATAAACTGATTTTCATCAGCAATCTTGACCAGAAATGAGACCAGTGAAAGAGCTACTCAAACACCTACTAACAGCTGTGATTCAGCTGTACATATTCTCTACTTATTACCTAGAAAATTGTGGTGCTTAAGGGCAGTTGGACAGTTTTTATCTTTAAAGTAATTTTTAATTTTCAACAAACTAATAAGTTCACATAGTTTAAGAAATCAAACAGTACTACAAGGCTTATGATGAATAACAATGGTAACCTTCCCTAACCTTCCCCATCCTTCAGTCCCCAGCTTTTAATGCTTAAAATATTTCCTTCTTATTTCTAAATGATATCCTTAAAATGCTGTTTCTCTTATTCATAAATGTTAGGCATTGTCTATTGGCTTTCTAGTATTGAAGATGAGAATGTAAGTGACACTTTCTTGTCACACATATCCCTTCCTCTCATACCTCTCACACATATGGGTATACTGGAACACCCACATGCTGTGCGCATGTGTGCGTGCGCATGTGCGCGCACACACACACACATAATTCTCTTCCCTCTAGCCTCCTAATCTATGTTACATTACCTTAATATAAACTTCTAAGAAAAGGTGTACAGAAGGGGAATTTTTTGAAAATGTACCTATCTGAAAATATCTTTATTCTACCCTTGTACTTGACTGTTTGGCTGAGTTCTGAGAGGGTAAAGTATTTTTAGCTGAGAATTTTGAAGGCATTCATCAGGTATTCAATGCTGGTTCAAAAGTCCTTTACTACATGAGTCTCCACATAGAACAGCTCACCACATTGCAGCTTGCAGGTGAGCAGGTGAGAAGAGCCAGAGAGAGTGTGAGTGAGACACATCTCAGTCTTTTATACCATAACTAGAGGCCCGGTGCATGGATTTGTGTACTGGTGGGGCCCTCGGCCTGGCCTGTGCCCTCTCGCAATCTGGGACCCCTCAAGGGATGTCGGGGGCCCAGTGCATGGATTCAGCCCGATCCCTGTAGGCCAGGCCATGGGACCTCACTGGTGCACGAATCCATGCACTGGGCCTCTAGAATGCATATAAGATCTTTGGTTAATCTCTTCCCACCCTCCCCCTTCCTCCCTTCTCTCTGAGATTCATCAGTCTGTTCCGTGTTTCCATGTCTGTGCATTGAGTGTCTGTTCCCTGGTGGTCAGTGCATGTCATAGCTACCGGTTGAATGGTCATTAGGCTTTTATATATATAGATATCAGAAGTGACATCCCATCACTTTTGCCACATTCTACTTTTAGAAGCAGTTCGTAGGTTCAGTTTACACCTAATGAAAGGATTACACAAGGGAGTGATTACCAGGAGGCAGGGGTCATTGGGAGACTTTCAGAAGGTTGCCAACCACATACCTCCAGAGATAATCTTGCTGCAAAGCCTCCGTCCCCTTGGTACAGCGGAGCTAGTCTTCTCAAACTTCCCTGTGCGTACTAATCACCTGGAGCCCTGGTGAACATGCACATTCTGATTCAGTAAGTGCAGGGTGGGGCTTGAGATCCGGCAGTTCTTACTGGTGCCTAGTTGATGCCAATGCTGCTGGTCCAGGACCACACTCTGAACAGCGAGATAGTAGAGGCAGTAAAAGACCAATGTGCCTCTTGGCTTGATCTGAAGAAATTCTAAAACCGAGAAAAGACCCACACAAAAAAGATTTACTAGTCCCAAAGCCCAATATGTTAGTTACAAATTGTAAAGTCTTTCGACCTCCCAAAGCATTATTTTAAAACACTGGAATCCAAACATGAAAAATCAGTATGCAGTCTGATGGTTCCAATATAAGTGGTAAGAAATTTCTCCCCCAACTTTCTTTTATAGCACTGCATTATAGGAGGATGAATAAGTTTTTATATGAATTTAGAAGCTAAGAGATGGTCCAGGATTTTGACTGAGATTTTTAAAAATATATATATTTTTATTGATTTCAGGGAGAGGAAGGGAGAGGGAGAGAGAGATAGAAACATCAATGGTGAGAGAGAATCATGGATCGGCCGTCTCCTGCACACCCCTCACTGAGGATGGAGCCCGCAACCCGGGCATGTGCCCTGACTGGGAATCGAACCATGACCTCCTGGTTCCTAGGTTGACGCTCAACCACTGAGCCATGCCTACTGGGCTTGACTGAGATTTAAGTGACCATCCTGTTGTTACCACCATTAGAACATTTTGTTTTTCCTCCACACAGAAAGAAGGATCTAATGAAGAAATAAATTCATTTTCTAGAATTTTGATAAATAAATCTATAGATAATTAGTAAAGATTTATTCGTGATAAGCATAACCAATTCATGAGAAAAGCAGGTTTCTCCTCAAGTCTATGAGCAGAAATGCATCCAGGTTGGAGAAAGAACTGAAGTTAGGCCAGGCAATGTGAGCTTTGCATAAATGCAAAGAATTCTTGCATGAATTTATGCATGCATTTTTTGTATTTAGAATTATATCCTGCCACATTACATCCTGTCATATTACATACATATTTCAGGGCACAAATCCTGCTCACTTGGAGGCATGGTGCAGAAAATCTGGAAAGCAGAAGCCATTAGCCTTATACACTTAGTCACATGGGCCTGTAGCCCTGGAATATAACCTCATTCAGACATAGAAGATGTAGCTCCACTGGTTTCCCTCGTTTATCAATGCCAACACCTTAATTTATCACACTGACTCAATGTATTCTTGTGTTTTAAACATTTCTCTAATAGGTATCGGTAAATATCAATACCTAAAGCCCACAAAAAAGCACTGTGTGATCTTCAATTATTTTAAGAGTATAAAGGGGTTCTGAAAACAAAACGTTTGAGAAATGCTGATCTAGCGCATAGGGAAGGTAAGATTTAAGTGGAATGTTACTGTGGTATCAGGAACTGAAATATTCATTAGAACATTTTAAAATGAGGAACGACCTTAAATGTTTTTAATTGGCCTTAACTTTAAGGAAACCCGTTTTTTTATTCCTCCTCCTACGCCAATACCTTTCCTTCATCCTGGTCCTCATACTGCAGTGCCTCACTTGTCTTATTTTGCTTGATCTTGGGATGAGAGGACTCTAATATTTAGGTTCTTTCCTCCTTTAGCCACAACTAGATTGACCAGTCCTGTGTCCAGTTTCCCAGGGCCCTGGTGTTAGTGGAATATAAGGGTTAATGAGGTAGCTTTCCCAGGAAAGAAATCTGCATTTTTTAACAGATGACCTTGAAGACACAGTCACTTCACTCAACAGAGGTATTATTTTGGTCAGAGGAATGAGGAAGGTGTAGTAAGCAGAAATCCACTATGATTCATCCGAGAATTGTTACAGACTGGGCCATAGACTCCACGGGGTTAATAAACGAGGCTCCCTGGAAGGACAGTAGCCAAAGGCAATCTCCACTGCAGTGACAGCACTCAGGGACGGTCCCACCCAGATGCCACTCAGCATCCTCCTGTGGCACTGATGAGCCCAACAGGTTTCCAGGGGCCAGTGGTGTGGCTGGGGACTGACCTGGGTTATATAGCTGTATAGCTTCTGATAATTACCCACAAAGCCTCACAGGAAGGAGGTGGCCTTTAGAAAAACCGTGAGGCTCACAGACACAGATTTCAGTTCATACGCATTATCATGGAAGAGAGGGTCTTATTTCCTTTGCAATGGCTTATTTCCACTTCCATACGCTTCTCCTTTTCAAATGCAAATGGTAGTATCCTCTCTCTTTTTAAAAATACTTTATTTTTAGGAGCAGTTTTAGGTTCACGACAAAATTGAATGGAAAGTACAGTTCCCATATTCCTTTGGTCTCTAGAAACACATACACAACTTCCTGCACTATCAAACATCCATACCACAGTGGTACATTTAATTACCACCAATGAACCTATACTGACACACCATAATCATCCAAAGTCCATAGTTTCTATGAGGGTTCAGCCTTGGTGCTGTACACTTGACATGTGTCCACCTTTGTCGGATATAGGTTTCACTGTCCTAAAAGTCCTCTGTGCTCTGCCTCTTCATTCCTCCCTCCCTCCCCCCTAACCTCTGGAAACCAATGATATTTTTATCATCTCCACTTTTTGCTGTGTCCAGAATGTCATAGTTAAACTTGTACAGTATGTAGTCTTTTCAGAGTGGTATCCTTTTATGATTCATTTTCTGCCTTCTAGTCTGTTCATATTGGCCTCATTTCACTCATGCAGAAGCAGATGGTGGTTGATACATAAAATGAAAAAGCAAGCAACAAAGTGTAGCCTGGGGAATTCTTGCATCAGCATCACACAGGGTGATAAAGCTCTGAGGTAGGGAAGAAAAGAGGACCCCTGTAGTTAGAGATCTGTGTTTAGAGGGTGACATGAGAGCCACGTAAAGAGAACGGGCCATGGTTTGGTAGGGCTTTGCAGGTCAAGGTAAGGCATTGGGTTTTTTTTTTTCAAAGTGCTATAGGAAGCTATTGGAGGGTTTAAGCATTAAAAAAAATAACACCCAGGTGTGGCTCAATTGGTTGGGCATCATTCCTGTGTAGCCAAAGGTTGCTGGTTTGATTCCTGGTCAGGGCACATGCTCGGGTTGTGGGCTCGGTCCTGGTGGGGTTTCTTGCAGGACACAGTCAGTCCATGTTCCTCTCTCACATGGATGTTTCTCTCTCTCTCTCTCTCACCCCCTTCCTCTCTAAAAATAAATCAATAAAAAATCTTAAAAAATTCTTGGGGCACACCAGTTGAAAATCTTTGTTCAAGAGCAGTGGTCGGCAAACTCATTAGTCAACAGAGCCAAATATCAACAGTACAACGATTGAAATTTCTTTTGAGAGCCAAATTTTTTAAACTTAGACTATATAGATAGGTACATTGTTATTAACTTAATTAGGGCACTCCTAAGGCTTAGGAAGAGCCACACTCAAGGGGCCAAAGAGCCGCATGTGGCTCGCGAGCCACAGTTTGCCGACCACTGTATCTAGAGTAATAGCAATGCAGAAGGTAAGAAGCACAGAGGCTAAAGACATACTATGAAGGTAGACTAGCTCAGATTTGTTAATGGATTGAACAGGGTATATAAGTGGGGGGTGGAAGGGGAGAGGAGTGTTGCATATGTGAAAATATCTTACTTATCACATTTCCCTCAACATGTTATGCTGAACATTTAAAAAAATATATTTTTATTGATTTCAGGGAGGAAGGGAGAGAGAGAAACATCAATGATGAGAGAGAATCACTGATTGGCTGCTTCCTGCACACCCCCCACTGGAGACGAGCCTGCAACCCTGGCATGTGCCCTCCACCAGAATCGAACCCGGGACCCTTTAGTCCGCAGGCCGAGGTTCTACCCCCTGTGAGCCAAACCCGCTGGGGCTGTGCTGAACACTTTGAAAGAGCAATTTGGAAAGAGCTTTCCAGGGTTTACCCATATCCACCATTTACAACTACGATCTCAGTGTACGCCTATCCACGTACCCTCCCCTCCAGCCACCAGTCCACCTTCCGCTTGTAGTGCATTTACATGGCCTCGGCACACGCGTCAATTGGTTCGTCTTTTTCTTTTGCTGTAACATCTACATTCGAGGTGAAATGCACAGATCTTAAGCATGCATTCACCGAGTGCTGACATACGCACCCATCTGCCTACGTCTTACACTTGAGGTGCCTAAGGGACACCGGCAGGGCCTAATAGCCAGACGGGCTGCTGGAGGGAGAAATGCGGAGCTCCGAGGGGACACTGGCGCACACAGGTCTGTCTGAGCTCCGGGCTGGACGCCAGCACCCAGGCCGTGTCCTCCCGGAGCCCAGGGTTTAGGGTCTGTCCCGGCGGGAGAAGGGGGCCTGAGGGGAGGTCAGGGGTTGGGCGAGCCCGAGCCAAGTTGGCACAACCCGGGCTCCTGAAAAGCCCGTCTGCGCGGCGCCACGGGGCGGTTCTTGGTCCCCATCCGAGGTGACTTGAGGTGTCACCC
>NW_005356674.1:13209416-13240090 GCF_000412655.1 Myotis brandtii
GGACAGGCCGCAGACCTTGCGGATACGGAAGAAGTGCGGGGCGAGGGCGCGCTGCGGCACAAAGGAGATGCCCGGGACTAGTGTGGGGCTTCCAAGACGCGGGACCCTCCCAGCGGGTTCTCAACCTGTGGGTCGCGGCCCCTTTGGGGGTCGAACGACCCTTTCACAGGGGTCGCCTAAGACCATCGGAAAACACATATATAATTACATATTGTTTTTGTGATTAATCACTATGCTTTCATTATGTTCAATTTCTAACAATGAAGTTGGGGGTCACCACAACACGAGGAACTGTATTAAAGGGTCGAGGCATTAGGAAGGTTGAGAACCACTGCTCCAAGGAGTCTTAGATGCTAAGACCACGAGCCACGCCCGGCAGATGGGACAACACCCGCCCTTGTTATGGGGCTGCTTCACTGTTTCAAAAAAAAAAATTTTTTTTTCCTCCAGGATTTGACCTGTCTTCCATATCTTAAGTCATAAAAACTGGCTTGAGGATCTCCTTGGGCTGGGAGCCTTACTGTAAACGGTCACACCCATATCTAATCATCAGCCCAGCGGACGGTCAGGGTGACTCAGGGGGTCCTAAGTGACTCAGACCTGCTGTTAAGACTGGTCATTGTTCAGTTTTTTTCAAACGCATAGGTGCTGACCTTGCCTGAACCCGATCAACAGAATTTGGCTGATGCATCTTTTTCTTGTTCCATTTCCTGTTACAGTGCTCTGGGACAGTATTTTACTTCTCCCCGTTTGTCTGCCCATAAATGATGGCCTTTATACAGACGCCAGTGAGGTTACAGAAGAAGCCAATTTTTATTGTTTAAAAGTTATAGACTGAAAAGAATGCCTTGATAACAAATGTGAATTTTTCCTCCAACAGTAAAAATAAAGTCATTTTCTAACTTTTAATTGCCTATGGATCTACTTAGCCTTTGAGGATATTTTTTAAAAATTGGGTAACTTTGTCATGGAATTAAACTCTTACTTGATAGGATTTGGAGGTGATCAGGTTCAATCTCTTCTAATGCAGCCTTTAGCATGAATAAATTCTTCCAGCTTTGCTACCTCATGTAGGGGTAGGCTCAGGTGATTAGAAACATTTTCTCTGGTTTGCACCTTCCTGGAACAATATCACATATCTTAATCTTGCCTTTGGGAGCTACCAGTAGCAAACTTCTTTTGGAGGACTGTCCCCCTTCTACTCCTCCACTCCCCCCGCTCCCCCTTCCATTTACAGTTCTTATCTCTTGGTTTTTGCAGAGTTGTTTTTGTTTTTTTTAAATCATCATCCTTGTTGCCCTTGGGGCTGTAGCACCTAGAAATGAACAGGCTCCTGCGGAAATCGTTGGACAGTTACCAAGTTCCAAGTTTGGGAATTCTGCTGCAAATGAATTCTCTGGCAGGCTTAGCTTTTGTAGCATATTGCTTTGCTGACTCAACAGTAACCTTGCAGTCAGTCAGGACCTTTTCATGTGAACTTTTGAAGCTAGGTTTTATCCATTGTGTGGGTAATTGACTTTTAAGTGTAGGAATTTTTAATTGTCTGTCTTAAATTTTCTCTTGTTCTTTTTGGCTCCAAGTTCAGGCTGTCATAAGCTGTTAGTATATTAACAATTTCTGCTGTCAGAGAGTTTTGATAAGCATTCCCTTTAATTTTCTTTAAATTATAAATGTTGACTAGGGTGGAACCAAATTCATTGCTCACCGGCACACCTCTGACCCTTCCCTTGGGTTGATAACTGTATCAGTCAATACACAGTTCAACCAGTGACCATTTCATCTGTCTTATAACTCATGACATACTGTGTCTCTACCCTCTCCATGACTGTTACAGATGTGATATATAAGTGGTAGAAATTGATGCATACATTTTTGTCACAGATAGGTTTTGATTGTGTATACTAGGTTCTTTAAATAACTCATTGCATAAACTTACTAACCTTGACTGTAGTTAATATTTTAAAAGTTAGGAAAATATCTCCTCATAGTTCATTCATATCTTTACAAATCTGTATTCTGCGTTTCTCCAAACTTGGAAGGAACATCAGAGGGAGATAAGGGTAAAGAAATCTTCAGTTGGAGAGAGAGAAAGCACAATAATGGGAAGAATCGGATGTGAAGTAGGAAGCTGCTTGACTAGTCAATGGAGTTAAGGCATTCAGAAGGTAATGTGGAAATAAGAGCATAAGAGGAACCACTGGGTCATATGACACCTTCAAAATTGAAGGAACCAAGAAAGGATAGGGAGAGTTAGTTTTGTTTGAACTATTCTGATTGAACTCCAGTATAATGATGGTAAAATAATGATCACCAGTATCTGTTGAGCATTTACTGTGTGCGAGGCCCTTTACATGTGCTACTACTTTGATACTTCACATTAATTCTGTGAAGTACTGTCGTTGAAAGTACTGCCAGTTGAAGATGAGGTGCTCTTTGAAGTTAAGTAACTTAGGCAGGCAAGTTGGGGAGCCAGATTTTGATTCCACAGAGTCCACTTGGGGAGCACAAGCTAGCTGCTGTGAAGTCACTTGGTTTGCAGTGGAGAAGGGTCATAACTGGTGGAAAAGGGCAGGTGTCAGCAGAGCCTCCCAATTTCATCATTCCACTTTTTGAATCT
Organism: Myotis brandtii; assembly: GCF_000412655.1. NCBI lineage: Eukaryota > Metazoa > Chordata > Mammalia > Chiroptera > Vespertilionidae > Myotis > Myotis brandtii. The sequence continues at coordinate 13,212,034 of NW_005356674.1, forward strand.
TGTTGCTAAGTCAGTCAGTTTGTTTTTATTTCCAGACACTAGATTACACTTGCCCTCCCATTCCAGCAATTTACATGGAGACAAAAGCCACTATTTTACAAAATAAGACCTATTCTCTTCTTTTTCACCGCATTATTTATTTGTTATCTTAAGTAATCTCTTACATGGTACATTATTCAATAATTTACATATTCTTTAAGTCCCCACTTATTGTTACCTTGACTGTTTGCCCCGCATGAGCTGTGCCCTCTATAATGCTCTTGTGTGATCCTCCGCAGTTCACAGTGATGTGTATGAAAAGTGCTCAATCACATTGCACTGGAATGGATGGTTAACATAGCTGTTTTCCCCAGTTGGCCTCTAAGGCTTTTTAAGTCTGTTTTCTAGAGCCCTGACACTCAGGACACAGTTGGAAGTTTAGTGTTTCAATTAGATCTACTCTACTATCCTGTGATTAGAAATTACTAATAACCTTTTTAAAAAATATATATTTTTATTGATTTCCAGGAGGAAGGGAGAGAGATAGAGAAATAGAAACATCAGTGATGAGAATCATTGATCACCTGCTTCCTGCATGCCCCCTACTGGGGATGGAGCCCACAACCCCGGGCATGTACCCTGACCTGGAATTGAACTGTGACCACTTGGTTTATAGGTCGATGCTCAACCACTGAACCGTGCCAGTCGGGCGATTAATAACCTTTTAACATGAGAAAACTAAAGCTTCTTGATGGTACAAATGTTTTAATCTAAATTACAAGGCAAAAAAGTGCAGTTGTGACTTGAACTCAAGCATGCATTCCAGGATGGTGGGCAGTGGCAGTGGGAGGGTTTTGATGATGGGCAAGCCTAGAATTGGGGTAAGAAAATCCCAATATATGCAGGGACAGTGAGTGCTTCCCAGGAGGACAAAATTGGATATTGACTTCTGGCTTGTCTGAAGTTGACCACTGGGTAAGCCCTAGCCTGGGAACCTGGCCCAACTCCACCATCCTTTTCAACTAAAAATAGAGAAGACTGTGCCTCAGCTAATTTTAGCTTGAGGCATCTAAGAAGTATATTCTGCCTGTTTCTGGAGGTATTAGGACATGCTGGTTCGGGGATTTTGCCTTTCTTGCTTTATCACCAAAAACTGTGTGTGTAGAGAGCACTTTAATAATCCTTGTTTATGAACACCATTTCATTTGAGTCTTATAAATAACTGGCAGATATTCCATTTATAGAAGATGACTTAAGTTTAGAGAGATTAAAGTGACTTGCTTGCCCAGGTCTTCTTAGTAAGAGATAATAGTCTGTCCTCTGGTTTAGGCAGCCCTAACTTTCAACCCTGGCCCTGCCATTTAGTAGCTGTATTACTTAACCTCTCTGAGCTCTGAGTTTCTCATCTGTAAAATGGGATACTGGAAATTAATTCACAGGGTTCCTGTGAGGATGAAATGTGACATGAAATTGTGCCCTTTTATTCTTGACATTGATTAGGTAGTTGGTGACTTACAGTTTTCACTTGCCTTTCTTCATTGAGTTGAGGAGATCTTCGGGAATGTACTCTGTACCTTATAGGAAATTTGAATTTAATCCATTTGGGTTGCTAATCATCATGTTGGTGTTGGTGTCTGGTAGCAAGAGTAGATGCTGTAAGACAAGTGAATCAGTGTAGAAGGTCTTGCTAGGAGAATGTAGCTGCTTCTAGATAGATCATCTTTTATTCCATGGTGCCTGGCACCCATTTTTGTTGTAAATGGTTGTTGAACTCCTAAAGATAGGAATAGGATCTTAACTGGACTGATAATAACTCAGTAATTTTTCTTAGGTTTGACTTTGGAGCTTTTGCAAAGGAAGGTGTGTTTTGGGTTATAACAATACCTTCCATTGCCCACTCAGTGCTTTAAATTAGTTCTTAAGCCATCTGAAGAGCTCAGATTTCAAAAAGTTTTTTTTTTTGAAAAGCAACCAAGTGAGTTGCTCAGTTTAAAAGGAATAAAAAAGGTTAAAAAAATTTTTTTTTTTTTTTAAACTGAGGTAGTCTGAAGGCGTTGTGAGTATAAATGGCTGACTCAGATGCTGGCTCTGGGAAAGTCTTCTAAGGAAAACCATCACTTTCTCATCTTTTATTCTCTTGAGATCTTCTGGAATTGAATTTTACTACCTAAGGTAGTAGCTTAGAAAAGACAAATAGCGATGAGACCTTCCTTTGGGAGTTTATTCAGGACTAAGGATAATATTTTTCTTTATATCCTTAGTGGAGACACGTGAAAAAAGCACCAGTTTGCTAACACATGGAATTTCTAATGTGAACTTCAAATCTCTAGTTTTATAGAAACAGGGTAGCACCATGGTTTTTTTTTTATTTAGGAACATGACATTTAATATGCTTCCATGTTAAAATTGCATATTAAGGGTATCAGGCAGTTATGTCAATGAAAACAACCTTTAAAACTGTAGGCCATTGTGTGCTTGAATTCAGTGGTTATAGCCATTCTTTTTATTTAATATATTTTTATTGATTTCAGAGAGAGGAAGGGAGAGGGAGAGAGAGATGGAAACATCAGTGATGAGAGAGAATCATCGATTGGCTGCCTCCTGCATGTCCCCTACTGGGGATCCAACCCCACCCAGGCACGTGCCCTGACTGGGAATCTAACCGTGACCTCCTGTTTCATAGATCGACACTCAACCACTGAGCAACACTGGCCGGGCTGTAGCCATTCTTAAACTTTTTGGTGCAAAGAATCGCCCAGAGACCTTGTTAAAAATGCTCATTCCTAAGGGTGCCTTCTCTTGTCTGGGCAGGGCCTTGGAAATGTGTAGCTCAGATAAGCACCAGGTGGTTCTGATAGAATTTTACATAATCTCTCTGGATAATGAGAATAAACTCAAAGTTAGGAAGCCTTTCTCATTGTGTTTGGAGACTTAGGACCTTTTAGATTTTAAAATCAATGGTAAGTGAATTTTTTTTATTAAAACTACCATTGATCACTTTTTCTTCCATTGAGCACAGGTGAAGTAGTTGGCTTTGTGGCAGTAGGTCTCAAACTTTACTGTGCATCATTGTCACCAAGGTGATTATGGTGCTGATCTGGAGTGGGGCCCGAGAACTTGCATTTCTAACAGATTCCCTGGTGATGCTGAAGCCCATGGTCCGGGCACCACACTTTGAGAATGACTGGTTTATAGGAAAAATATTAATCATCAAGCTCTGGCTTTTTTCTGGGCAGATGATAAGCATATGCTAAGAGCATTTGAGAAGTGGGTCAGACTATAGAGAGAGCAGAGTCACACCTCAAGACAGATACAAAGCACATGCTTAGTGATTGGAAAAGTGGATGGAATTGTTCACATTATTTAAAACTCAAGTGCACTTAGTTGCATTTATGCATGTTAATTTCGTGTACGTTGAACACTGCTGTGTTTTTCTTGGCATAGTAGGCACCTATTTTAACCTCTCTTCTGGGTTGTAATCAAACTCCCTAAGAGTTGTGGTTGTGCTTAACTTCTTAGAGGCTTCATAGCCTGGATATAATAATTGGTACATAAATACGTATCTGCTACCCAATTTCAACATGACAGACTAAAAGACTAAAATTCCTATGCCCGTTTTTTTCTTCTCTGTAAATGGAAATGTCTTTCTGTTCTTTGGAATTGTTTTGGCCTCAATATTTTGTTGAAAGAGAGAGAGAGAGAGAGAGAGAGAGAGAGAGAGAGAGAGAGTGTGTGTGTGTGTGTGTGTGTGTGTGTGTGTGTGTGTTTTAGCAGGCTTAATTCACATTATTTTTCTTGTATAAAATTATGTGGTGGCGACAGCGGGAGCCTGGGTCCTCTGCACAGAAACTCTGGTGTGGGTCTTTACAAGATGGTCAGTGAATTCCTGACAGGGAGGCTTTGGTGAACACAGTCTCTTTCCAGAGATCTGGGGTGAGATAGCTCTAGGTCTTAGAGGTGGCATCAAAGGTGGCCTTGGCGAAGTTGCCCAGGGTGGCAGTGCAGCCCCTGGCCGAGGTATAGCCATCGTCAATACCGCCATCATCAGCAACTTCTTAGGCACAGGGGCCGAGACAATGCCAGTACCCCTGGGGGCAGGGATGAGGCGCACCAGTACAGAGCCACAGGGGCCTGTTACCTTGTACGGTGTGGGGCTTCCCGATCTTGTTTTCCCAGTAGCCTCGACCCACAGGGACAATAGAGAGCTTGGCCAGGAGAATGACTCCACTGATGGCAGTGGCTACTTCCTTTGAGCACTTAACACCCAGACCAACATGTCCATTGTAGTCCCCAGTGGCGACAAATGCCTTGAACCGGGTCCTCTGGGCAGCACCTGTCTGCTTTTGCACAGGCATGATCTTCAAGACCTCATCCTTGAGGGATGCCCCCAAGAAAAAGTCAATGATTTCAGATTCCTTGATGGGCAAGGAGAATAGATAGATTTCCTCTAGGGATTTGATCTTCATGTCCTTGACCAGGCGGCCCAGCTTGGTGACAGGAATCCACTCCTTGTCCTCGGCCTTTCCTCCAGGAGCTCCGCGGCCTCGGCCCCTGCTCCGACCCCGGCCGCAACCCCAGCCCGGGATGCCGCTGCCAAATCCTCCACCGAAGCCGCCAGGACCTTCTATTCCCGGGCCTCTGGCTCTCCCGGCCCTTCGCAGCACCGGCTTCATCCGCCATTTGGTGTTTCGTCAGAAAAGAAGCATGTGTTTGTGTTTTAAATGACTTATAAAGCGTGTCTTTTATCTAAAAAAAATAAAGTAAAATAAAAGACTCGGGAGTCATTTCTGTTTAGCAGAGAAAGTTTTATTTCAGAGTGAATGATTAATTTGGAGTGATTACTTTGGGAATATGCAAAATTCTCCAGATACTACTCACTATCGTCATGTAGATTGTTGTCAGAAATGGCCTGTTTTACTGGCAGCTTCCTAGTAATGCTTTGTACTGTTTGGGCATCTGTCCATGTTATTAGACATGGGCTTCATAGAGAAGAAGGTCTTACAGATATTTATGGCAGGCTTATTACCTGAAGCATGTACAGAGAGTTAAGAGACACACTCTGCAGTTAGGTGCTCATGGGCTAGTTGAGAAATAGATGGAAACAGGTGAACAGTAGGTTTAAGAGCCAGCTCAGGACAGAGACGGAAGAGAGATAACTTTGCATCTGATGCACATTGAAAAGCCAATAAATGTTCATTAATGATGGAGGGAAGTGGAAAATAAACCACAATAGACCTTGGCAGAGAAGATGAGAATGACTTGTTTGGCCTGGGATTTGGAAAAATATTATATTTGGCTATGAGGTTATTACTCTTGCAACATTTTATCTCTTTGAGTGAAGAAGCTTGTAATTATATCCTAAGAATAACTTTAAGTGCTATTTCTTAATCTGGGAGGTTTATGGTCTCTAAGATATCAAGGCCAGGTTTCAGAGGGATTGTGGAAGTTACATTGATGAAGTTGAGAAGAGTGTTTTGCGAGTAGTTCCGTGAAGAGGGCATTAACTTTAGCCCTAATGTTAAATTCTCTGATAGTCTGCATTCTTCCTTCTAGCTTCTTTAATATTTACTGTAGGCAGAAGAATAAGTAGTGAGTCTAGATTCCTTAAGAGCTGCTTAGAGGTGTGTGTCTTCAAGTCAGAAGTAGGTGGAGAAGGGAGGGTGGAACTGGGGTTTAGTGATAGTCAAAGAAGTCTTCCGGGAGCATCAAAACAGAGATTCTGGGAGGTTCTCCGTTTTGAGATAAGTTACCTTATCTAGAATTCCAGATGTTACAACTGTTCTTGATTAACCTGTGTTTTAGCCAAGTGATGGGGGAGGCAAATGATGAACTCTTGTTTCTAGAATTGTGTCATATCAAGGTATAATGAAGGAGACAGAGAGCATCAGCACCAGATTTCTTCATGGCCAAAACAATTTGTTTAAGTTATGGAGTCACTCAGGAAGGTTTTTCATTCATTTTAGGAAAAGTTGGAAAATGGAAAATCTGGATCTGCACGTGCTCAGAATAATCCCTCGTGAGAGCCTTCTCACTTTTTAAGTCGGTGGGAATTATATCAGCTTTGAACTTTGTGGAAGCAGGAATTATAGTAGGAAATAAGGAAGCCAGTTATTTTTCCTTTTGGGGATAAGCTGACATTTAATCAGTAACCAATTTCTAAAGTTAGTGACTTTACTGTTCAGATTTATAAAAATAGAAAATATATATCATGTATCTAATTATCTGATTTCTCTTTTTTTCTAGGAGGTGTGATTGCCTACATCAGTTCTTCCAGCTCAGCCTCTAGCCCTGCCTCTTGTCACAGTGAGGGATCTGATAACAGTTTCCAGTCCTCCTTCTCTTCTGTTCCATCTTCTCCAAATAGCTCTAATTCTGATAACAATGGTAATCCCAAAAGTGGTGATCTCTCCAGTATTGAAGGCATTCTGAAAAATGATCGAATAGATTGTTCTATGAAAACAAGCAAGTCAAGTGCACCTGGCATGACAAAGAGTCATAGTGGAGTGACAAGTAAGTGTCTTTAGTTTTCTAAAGGTTGGTGCCCTTAATTGCAGGTGGGGCTTACTTTATCAATTCTTCATTTGGGGGAACCATTATATTTGGGAATATGATTTTCACTCCTTTCCGAGTAATACTAGTTCAGTAGTTAGGTAAGAAATCAGTGATGGTTTTTAAAGTTACAGCTTCAAGCAGTTGTCATAACTGATCCTTGCCTCAGAGTGAGAGATGGGGTTATATACTGTGCCTGACCATGTATCCTCTACAGTTAGTTTCCCCTTTTGCCACATTTTCACAGTTACTACCTTTCTTCTGGGCTCCTAGTACTGAATCTGGTGTCTAGAACAGAGTACTTACTCGTTATGGGAAGGGGTTTCCTTTAATGAAGTTGGAGCTAGGAACATTGGGATTTGGAAATAAAGCAGGATTTGTGATAACTGAATGAGTAGTGGAATTTGGACCCCTGAGTGAGTGTGGAGGTAAGATGGGCTGGTATAAGAGAAGATCAGGAAGGAATAGGATCTATCTAGTGCGTGGACAGCAGCCTGTGAAGACATCGTTTGCATTTTTTTTTTATTGATTGATTTCTCCATTCTTATCCAGGAGAACGGTTTTCTTAGTTCTGGTTGCATATCTGGTGTAAAGTAACTTTAGATTTACAAAATTTCAGAGTATGTTTAAAATCATCAGGAAAGGGCAAAATCAGCTTTCTGAAATATTTTTGGTCCCATAAACTGAGTTTCAAAGAAAATCATGATGTCTTTTGATTTGTTAATTTGGTGTAAGGAATTTTCTTTTAGGTGATAAAAGTACATTTGTGTCTATTTAAAACACAAGTTGAAAAAAATAAAATATTCAATTGGAAAAAAAACAAACAGTTGAAAATCTTCTCCTGTCTTTACTTTTGTTTCTGTTTGTGCCTTAGAATTTAGTGGCATGGTTCTTCTGTGTAAAGTCTGTGGGGACGTGGCGTCGGGATTCCACTATGGAGTTCATGCTTGTGAAGGCTGCAAGGTAAAAGCATGCTTTGGTCTCTTTAAGCTACTGATTCTGGAATTAAACAAGTTGGAGTTTGGTTTGCCAGTTTTCACAGTTGATAACCTGGGAGGAGGAGAGAACTCATTGCTCTTCTTTACCTCTTAAGCGTTTTATGTAGTTATAAACATAACTTGTTTTGAGAAATAGGTTTTTAATTCAGTAAAAAGTACTTTTTAAAAAAGATTTTGATCAAAATAAATTTTCTGTCTCCCTCAAATTTAATTATGGTATGAAACTATGTGCACAAATGCTTATTTATTAATGCACCAACTGCTGTTCTAGGTGGTAGGGAAACAGCAGGGAGCAAAACAGACTTGCTTTATTGGAACTTGGTTTAGACCAAACTTTGAATAGGTCTTATCAGATACATTATCATTCTGACATGTCAGGTACTAGGAGTTGGGAATAATTCCTAGATACTTATAAAAATGTGATGTCTTTGGAAGTAATGCCAAGTGAGTAAAAGAAACTTGGATATAAATTAAATTCTTGGGAAAGTTTATTATATTTGTAAGTTTAGTTGAATATTTCTTAGAGTGTCCATCAGATAATTCCATGGGAGATAGTCTGTACTTACATCCAGGGAATCTCTCTTTGTCTTTTTAAATCTGGCACAATCCTTTCTCCTGAGTGTCAGAATTAACTTGGCCAAGGCAGGTGCTCCTGCTCTTCTCTGACTGAAGGCCAGAAGCAGGAATCCAGTTTGGCAGGACACGTTGGGTGAGCAAGATAATGAATATACATGATGAAAGAAGAAATATTTTCTAGGGTGGCTCTTAATGAATTGTGGTTTTGCTAATTCTTAATGGTCAGGTCACTTAACAAGCTGGTCAATATTGTATATAGATGCAGCAATTTTCCACTGTTTTAAAAATTATTTAAACACTTTTTTTTTGTTTTCTCTCGAAAATGTGAAGTAATTATGGGGCTAGAGAAACAAAAGCACAAGCCAATAAGTCTAATATAACTGCTCCGTACTCTCTTAAAGGTGTGTCTAGCTCAGATATTGTAGTGTCCAAGTATAGTACCACAGTAATAAAGTCTAAAAATGCCGTATCCCACAAGTACTAATAAGATTCATGAAATGTGTGGTTAGTTATGATATTCAAGGAAACTGCAGTTCAAGTTACTTTCAGTAATTTGTTCTTGACTTTTCCGTTCTCCTTGGAACTGTTAAGCTGGGGATCTTTGAATACCTGTCACAGCACATGCACTTACTTTATTTGTTTAGTGAAGGCAGTAATCTGTAGCCATCTAGCTGGGAACTCTTTTCCTGGATCATTAGTTGGTCTCTGGTGTGACACTTACCTGTTGCTGGCAAGCAACCAAGAACATCTGGCACATATAAGCAGTCCTTGCAGGTGTCAGCAGGTAATGATCTAGGGAAGACCAAGCTTTACTAACGTAATCCTTCGTTCCAGTGAAGGGATTACTATAGCTATGGAACATATTTTTCTGTTAACTCTTTGAAAATAAGCCCTATTTCAAGAGTTTTGGAATTTATATGTGATTAAAGTATGGGCTGCGAAATGTGGCTGCAGGCAGGGGCTGGTAACAGGGGAAAGTGTAGTAGAAGGGGTGCTTGGAAAGCAGCAAGAGTCTGCAAAAAGGAAGAAAGGGAAGAGGGTTTTGTTCAGCTAGTAGATATAGGTACTTATTGATACTGGTAAGAATGCAGGCAAATCCCATGGGTCGAGATTATATTTCCCTTGGGTCTAAGCCAAAATTATATCTCAGGTGTGGCTAGTAATGGATGGTTAGGGATTGGAGGAGGCTACTTATAAGGACTTCATCTGGGTGTTTTTAAATGAATGGGTGCATCTTCCTTTGTTCTTAGGGTTTCTTTCGGAGAAGCATTCAGCAAAACATCCAGTACAAGAAGTGCCTGAAGAATGAAAACTGTTCTATAATGAGAATGAATAGGAACAGATGTCAGCAGTGTCGCTTTAAAAAGTGTCTGTCTGTTGGAATGTCGAGAGATGGTATGTTCCCAGTTTATAGAGCGTTCTTTCTTAGAGCACAGGGGCTGGCTTTTATTCCTCAGCATAAACCAGAGCTATAAACCAGTTACCAGTGGCCCTCTCATGCTTAGGGTGAAGCAGATTTTAGAAAACACATTTTAATGCCTTGTAGGATGCCAAATTCATTAAAGTCAAATTTTAGCATCAACATTCCAGGAACAGCTTTGGCTCACTTCTTTTCTTTTTTTTTTTTAATATATATATTTTTTTATTGATTTCAGAGAGGAAGGGAGAGGGAGGGAGAGAGAGAAACATCAATGATGAGAGAGAATCATTGATCAGCTGCCTCCTGCACGCCCCCTATGGGGATCGAGCCTGCAACCCAGGCATGTGCCCTTGACCGAATCGAACCTGGGATGCTTCAGTCTGCAGGCCGATACTCTACCCACTGAGCCAAATTGGCTAGGGTTCACTTCTTTTATTTTGTTGGTTCTTGTAAAAAGATCCCCCTCCCCCATACAATTTCAATACTTCTCCCCCCCCCCAAAAGATTTAATTTTTCTTTTTTTAAACGTAGTTTTATTGATTTCAGAGAGGAAGGGAGAGGGAGAGAGAGATAGCAACATCAGTAATGAGAAAGAATCATTAATTGGCTGCCTCCTGCATGCAACGAGCCTGCAACCCAGGCATGTGCACTTGACCAGAACCGAATCCAGGACCCTTTTAGTCCACAGGCCGACACTATCCACTGAGCCAAATTGGAATTCTTGATATAGGAATCCGTGGCTCTTTCTCCATAATATCAGCATTGCTGATGAATTCATTTCTCGTTAATGCGCATTATCTCTACCACTTTCTCAGCCCTGAGATGATAATGTGTTTTTAGGGTACAGATTCTGAGTACATTGAAAGGAGATGCAAAATTTAAAGAAACATTAGGGATTAGTTTAGTAGAGTTAATTAAGAATTGCTAAGAATGAACCTCATTTATCTAGGGGAGGGGCATTTAAACAGTCCATTAGGTTACTCTTACTGACACAGAAATACATATTGCAATGAGGAGCTTCTTGAATAAGAGATTTCCAGCAATTTGATGTTGGGGATTTTTAATTGCCTGAAAAATTTTTTATAGCACTAGAAATAGTAATCCAAGTTGATAGATACTGTGATTGCCCCAAAAGAATAAAAATGTCTATCATTTGTGAAGGGGAGAGGGAGTAGAGGTGTAGAATGTGAAACACTATGGAATTGTTTGTTTGATAATGTCAGAGATACACTTAGATTAGTAAGGCTTTCTTACTGGGTGGTATATTAAGTTTTTATTATCTTTGTATAAAAAGACTAGACAGAAGCTTTTTTTTTCCTTTCCCTCTAGGATAGGAATGTTGGAGACAGGCACATTCTAAGACTAGTCTCTAAAATAATGGAGGATGAATGATTTCATTTTTATTTGTTTCATTGATTTTAATAAAAATCCAGCAAGTTGATTTTTCAATAACTACATTTCTATTGACCGTGTGTTTTTTGTTGTTGTTTATTTTTTTAAGATTTTATTTTTAAAGAAGCCAGTAAAGGAAAGAACAGGTCACTTAACATTGGGTCTTGTTGGATCTTGAGAATAAGGTTATGAAAATGAATTGAGAAAAGTCAGATATTCAGGGAGTGATTGTGCCTACTAGGTTCCATTAGTGTTAATGGATGTAAGTATTGAATTCCTTCTTAGGAGCAGAGCCTGCAGCCTTATTAATAAGGTGCTGTGTAGTCGTGCTGGTCTGCTTCAGGCTCTGATTTTCATTAGTTAATTTAAAGTTTCATTTCTAGATTTGTGCTTATAAATTATCCAAGAGATAGATCTTCTCCTTAGTTTTGTTTTGGGATAACAATGGAAAATTTTCTCCCTCCCACTTCCTGTGGTACAGCCAGTAAGTTTAGAATAATTTGTGTTGGAGACATGTAGATACTCTTTTCTTATATGGCTAGAGGTCATAGCTAACAAAGATAATTTTGTGTTATTTTTCTTTATAAACAGGTCTTATTTAGAATATAGATGTTAAATATCTTTTTCTTCAATAGCTGTTCGGTTTGGTCGTATTCCTAAGCGTGAAAAACAGAGGATGCTAATTGAAATGCAGAGTGCGATGAAGAGCATGATGAACAGCCAGTTCAGTGGTCATTTGCAAAATGACACATTAGTAGACCATGAACAGACAGCCTTACCAGCCCAGGAACAGCTGCGACCCAAGCCCCAGCTGGAGCAAGAAAGCATCAAAAGCTCTTCTCCTCCCTCTTCTGATTTTGCAAAGGAGGAAGTGATTGGCATGGTGACCAGAGCCCACAAGGATACCTTTTTGTATAATCAAGAGCAGCGAGAAAACTCAGCAGAGACCATGCAGCCCCAGAGAGAACGGATTCCCAAGAACTTGGAGCAGTATAATTTAAATCATGACCATTGTGGCAATGGGCTTAGCAGCCATTTTCCTTGTAGTGAGAGCCAGCAGAATCTCAATGGACAGTATAAGGGGAGGAACATAATGCACTACCCAAATGGGCATGCCATTTGTATTGCAAATGGACATTGTATGAACTTCTCCAATGCTTATACTCAAAGAGTATGTGATAGAGTTTCGATAGATGGATTTTCTCAGAATGAGAACAAGAATAGTTACCTGTGCAACAATGGAGGGAGAATGCATCTGGTATAGTGAAATCAATTTTTTTTTTTTTTTTGCTCACCTCGTATTAAGGAAAGCTTTGAAGGTTTTCTTCTATGTGGGGGATATACCTGCTTCAAGGGTGGGAGAGGGGGTGTCAAAACCTAAGAGTTTTACAGAATCAGTTTTGGGCAATATTTTAGGTCAGATGCTTTTAATAGACATCATTTGTTGAATGACCTAATTTTACACACAGGTACAAGCATGTGATTTGATTGATACTATGATTGGGATTAGGATTTTATGTAAAACATGGATCACGTAGAATTGGTCCTTTAATTCTTAGAAATCCCTTTCAAAATTTAAGCATTCTGATTAATCACTACCATACTAGCTTTGGGATTTTCTCTTTAAGGGCAGTAATTTCTTGATTTCTGTGGAGTTTTCTTTAACCATTATAATGCAAATAGGTCTTTGGATATAGAACATGGAAGTTTTATTGTGTTAGAATTTAGGAATATTTTAATTTAATAGGCAGCTTCTTAGGATTTTCTCAGACTTCATCCTATGAGATGAGTTAATGTTATTCATATCATTCAAGTTTTTTTCATCAAATACAACAGTCTACATGAAAGTACAGTGTTTATATTCAGCCAAAATTTCATCAAAAGCATCAGTACTGCACCATTTCCAGTTTAAATCACGAGGTCCTTTGATAGTGCTTGGTATTTCCCACAGCCAGGTAATTAAAGCCTTCTCTTTGTATTTTCAAAATAGTTGACTTACCTCAATCCTTATGTTAGAATTTTTGGTCGCTTGCAAGTATTTGATCCAATTGATCTGAAATGTGACCTTATGTTTTATTAGAATTAGTGGCTACCTTATGGAGGGAAAAAAATGATGGTTACAGAATCATTTCATTCCTGGATCTCATGGATTTAGTGAAAATTTAAAGGATGATTTTACAAATAGAGATTACAGCACATGCTTCCTAATCTTTTTAGTGTTTTCATGCCTTTAGCTTCCTATTTTTTCCTTCCCAATCCTCATTTAGAAGTTGCACCTTCTACTCCAGTCATTGTTTCCTATTGACTAAGTGGAGGTCAGTGCTTACATCATCGTTTATAAAATAGGTGATTAGTGATCTTTTTATTTATTTATTTTTTTGATTAGTGATCTTTTTTAAAAAAGTGAGGCAACTCACTATATTTTCCTCTTTGAAATCACAACATTGTAATTGTGACCATTTAGAAAAAAGTGAGTTTTGAAATAGTAACTATGAGCTTGAGTTCTAGGCCTGTGACTTTCAGCTTTATTTGGTAAGTCACTAAACATCTTAGAGTCTCATTTTCTCATCTAAGAAATTGTAATATCTGCCATAACTAATAGGATTCAGAAGTAAATATGTGTAATTATTTTTTAAACCATAAAGCCAGCATAAGATGGCAGCAGTGCTACAAAATGAACCCTTCAACCTGTGCAATGGGTTTTTGAAATAGCTTGTTACTGAGCTCATTTTTTGTGTAGGCTGCCTCTTGCGTGGTAACAAGTTAATTGCTATTTAAATAGGTTGCTGTGAGGCTTTTTGTCAAAAGGCAGAGTTTCCAAAAGAGAAAGTGTTATCAGTAGCACCTGAAGGTTATTTTCATGTTGGTGTTTCCAATGATGGAGATGCTACTTCTGAAATTTCTTTACCACCTCTCACAATTAAAGAGTTTTTCTGTTTTGTGCATCTTAGGTTTGTCCAATGAGTAAGTCTCCATATGTGGATCCTCATAAATCAGGACATGAAATCTGGGAAGAATTTTCAATGAGCTTCACCCCGGCAGTGAAAGAAGTGGTGGAATTTGCAAAGCGTATTCCTGGATTCAGAGACCTCTCTCAGCATGACCAAGTCAACCTTTTAAAGGCTGGGACTTTTGAGGTAGATTTTGTTAATCTTGAGTATGGATACACGGCATGTAGTATTTTATTTCCATGCATTTTACTTCTTTTCTAAATGAGTATTTGTAGTCCAGAGGCCGAAACTACCAACAAAAGGATGACCATTTCAGGATCTTGGGAGAGAGGCTAGCTAGGTAAATGCAATTCTTAGGACTTAAAATATGAATGATCTGTATTTCCAGCATACAAACTCCAGGTTCTAGGATTGCTTTTAGATGTGGACTTGGTGGGATCTGCAGAGTGATGGGCACCTACTGAAAGCCTAGCCTGGCGTTGACTGTACAGAATATGAAGGGTAACTAGAGTGTGGTCTTTTCTTTTAGGAGATTGTAGAATACGGGCTGGGGCAACAGTAGGTTTACAGTTGTGAGTATGAAAAATACAAGAATTTATTCTTGCATTATTATTTATTGCTGCATTTTCCACACAAACAACGGTAAACCTACTTTTGCCCCACCCTGTATTTGGTGGATGTATCAGACATCTCTTCCGTGCCAGCTCAGACTTTCTTGGCCTCATCTCACTCCAGAATCCATGGCTACTTTTTCTATTCCAGCTTCTCTTGTGCGATGCCTTCTGCCTGGGCTTGAGGCAGCCACGTTTGGCAAGTTTAGTAGGACACAGACAGTGCCTCTTGTGCTTAGGTGCCTAGGTGACTCTCACGGGTCTGCTCCATGGCTTCCCTATTGCTCTGAGGTATGAGAAGTCTCAGGACTTGATTGGAGCTCACTTGTGCATTATTCTGAAATGCAGGGTGGGAGGTGGGAGGTGGGAGGTGGGAAGTTGATGTCTGGTGGGTGAAATCTTTGATTCTTGGGAGTAGGGAGCCATTTCTCCATAAAAGTCCCACATGATTGAGCTCTTAGTTTTTCTTAGTAAGTGGTGGCTAGCTCAGTAAATGTTGCTAATATCTGCTCTCTTTGCTTCCCTATTCCATTTCCTTTTTCCCTACTCTTTTTTTCACATATGCCAGTGCACACCCCACATAAACTTTTACCTTAGGCTCTATTTTCTGGGGCACCTGGACTAGAACAGAGAAGAAAGAAGCCTTGTTCATGAATGAAATATCTATGGTTTATTAAAAAATAACACCTATAGGTTAGGATTTTCAGTTTAAAGGAAAACATTACACTTAAGATTTAAAGCCACAAGGTGTGTCAGTGATCAATTCACTTTTTTTAAAAATTGATTAAAGTATTACATACCAATTCACCCATTTTTGAAGTTAAGTAACTACAGCCCAGAGAGATGAAGAGACTTTTCTTGGACTACCAGTAAATTCGTCACACAGTCAGGGCTGGAACACAAACCCCCAATTCCATGTCTTGGGTTCTTTCCTCGGTGTGATTTGCCTTGGGATTGCTGTATTCTAGGTAGCACCATCTTCATAGAAGGCTCGCCCTCTTTTGGATTGTTTTGGGTAAAACAAGTCTTTGCTTGGGAGCATTGCAAAGAGAAGGTGGTCAGTATTCCGCTGATGATGAGGGAAATATGTGACAGATGTCACCATTTAGTATAGTGGACGGCGTGCTGTGGGTAAGCAATGGTTGACTGGTTTGGTTTGGATTTTGATTCTAACTTGGTGTATAGACCACTTTTACTATAATAGTTGTCTTTGTATATTGTCTCTTTGGGCTATGATTTCTTGAAATGGTCTAATTAGAGTTCATCTGTTGCATATGCCTTGGCTGCATTTGATGTTTTGATATTTCCAAGTGTTACTGCATTGAAATATTGCTTTTTTATTCAGGGCTTAGAGACTGTGAGATATATTTGATAACTTAAAGAGTTTCTTTAATGCCTTTGGCCAAGGCCCAGTTTCAAATTTCTTGGCATTATTGCTTGCTTTAATTTTGTATTTGCATTTCAGAATCTTTATTGATAGAGTATCAGAGGACTTAAGTATTTTGCTACTGGTTGCTAGAAATTAAAAAAAAAATCTCCTTGGAATTTTTCCTGCTTTGGTAGAGAATTTGCCTTAAGGAAATGATTCTGGGTAAAATAAACTCAGCTTTTCCTTTACAGGTTTTTTATATGTAGAATGTTTTTAACTGACTTGAATACTGAGGTATTTCTTAGTACTGGTATTGAACTTCTTCAAATATACCTGAATCTTTTTCTTTTTCCAGGTTTTAATGGTACGGTTTGCTTCATTATTTGATGCAAAGGAGCGTACTGTCACCTTTTTAAGTGGAAAGAAGTATAGCGTGGATGACTTGCACTCAATGGGAGCCGGGGATCTGCTGAATTCTATGTTTGAGTTTAGTGAGAAGCTGAACGCTCTCCAGCTTAGCGATGAAGAGATGAGTTTGTTTACAGCAGTTGTCCTGGTATCTGCAGGTAAGCAAGCTGGTTCAAAACTGTGCCACACCTAGAATATAATGACCAACTGGGGAGAAGGTAGCAGTTAACGAGGTTGTGGAATAACAGCTGTGAGAACTAAGTAGCGAAGCTGTAAGTAACTGGCACAGCAGAAAGTCAGTGTAACTTCTTAGGTAGAGGAACAATCTTGCACGAACAAAGTGATGCTTTAACATTACTTCTGCATTGTTATCTGGGTGGCTTAGACAGGCGAGTCATTAGAGCTGGAGAGTCAGGTGGAGAGGCTGTTGAAATAACTCTAGGTCTGAGGCAGTGGAATAAGCACTTCTGAAACAGGTTGTGGCAGAGGCGGTGGAGGAGGAGGACTATATCCAGAGAAACTTGAGGAAGAAATGAAGGCAGGGGGTGAGGCAGAGCTCTATGCTAGGAACTCTGCTACTACCGTCATTTGTATTTTCCACCAGGACCATAATTTTTATTTTGTTTTAATCTCCTTTTGAAAAAGCCTCGTTCTGTTTCTTGACCATAAGAATAATCTGAGTTCTTTGAAAAATTGAAAATAGTAAGATGAAATAAGGGTGATAATATCACTACCAAAAAGATAACATTAGGAGTCTCTTGCTATCCATTCTGCTATCTCTGCATTTATCCACTTGCCTGCTTATTGATATATGTTATGTAAAAAATGTTGGACCTAGCCCTAACCGGTTTGGCTCAGTGGATAGAGCGTCGGCCTGCGGACTCAAGGGTCCCAGGTTCGATTCTGGTCAAGGGCATGTACCTTGGTTTCGGGCACATTCCCAGTAGGGAGTGTGCAGGAGGCAGCTGATTGATGTTTATCTCTCATTGATGTTTCTAACTCTCTATCCCTCTCCCTTCCTCTCTGTGAAAAAAATCAATAATATATATATATATATATATATAAAAGTTGGACTTATTAAGTGGAAAACTTTAGAAAAGAATATATGCATTCTTGTTTTTGTTATGTTTATATAAGAAGATATACAAGAAATACACTTACATGCACAATTCCGTGCATTTTAAAATAATATGTTTTCACTTAAATATATGATAGTATTCATGTCAAATTTAAATCTTTACCACTTATAAAGGACTGATGTTATTGTTAAAGCATTATCTAGACAAGAAAATAAAATTCAGGAACTACCGAAGAGTATTAAATGAAAATTCTCTCCTTCCTTCTGCTACTCCGAGCCTGTTCTTCAGAGAACTATATTTCTAACCATCTTTCATTTTGATTGTTCTGATGGTTGCCTACCCAACTCTAAATACTATGCTTATACCTCTTTTTATTTACTAGCTATAACTAATAAGTAAAAGTATCCTCTCACTTTTCCTCTCAATTTTTACAAATTTTACTTTTTCAGTTATCGTATTGGTTTTATTTATAATTTCAACATGCTCACATTTAAAAATAAATTCTCACCTGAGGATATTTTTCCTTTGATTTTTTTTTCTTTTTTCTTTTTTTTTAGAGAGAGAATGGAACGGAGGGAAGGAGGAGAGGGAGGAGAAAGTGATAGAGATAGAGAGAGAGAGAGATAGAGAGAGAGAGAGAGAGAAACATGAATTGAGAGAGACATATAGTAGACCAGTTGCCTCCCACACTTCCTGACGGGGCTGGAAATTGAACCAGATTGTGTGAAATGGCACCAGTCTCTTTTAGTTGAAGATTAGGGACTGGCATGTAGGTATGAGACCAAGGCTCATACAGATTTTAGTTGTCCTCATAGAGGTTTTTGTTGAAGGAATTTAACTTCCATCCTGTGGGAAGAGAATGTGCATAAAGAGGAGATTTGGTGAGGAGTACAGGCTTGGGAGAGGGAAGCAGCAGCAGCCAAGGAAGTAGACGTTGGATGTGTCAGAGTTAAACTGCATAGTGTAGGATTTAGTGCATCATTTAGAAGATGAATTTCCACTTTAGGCTGTGTATTCTGTTACAGTTTCTAGAGGGTTATTGTTTTACGATCTAGCTAGATTTGTAGTTAGGTTCTTTGGCCTCTTAATCATGAAAACATGGTTTTAGAAATTGAGGTTTTAGAAAAACATAATATGATTTACATCATTAGTTGTAGGTATCCATTTCCATGAAGTTCTGAGTTGTATAGAGAAGCATAGGTGATCCAAACACAAAACATTCACCAGAAGACAACCACTTCCAAAACTCAAACATCCTTCCCCACTTACTGTTTGTTTCTTTCTTTGCCCATCGAGATTATTTTGCTTGTGGGATCACTGTCATTCTTTTCCAGTTGTTGTTATTGTAAGTTACTGATGATATAATGCACACCAGTTACTTTCTTCTGCCAAAATATGAGCTCTGTAAAGGAAGGAATTTTGGGTTATGTTCACTACTAATTCTTTAGCACCTATCACAGTAACCACCTACATTCAATAAGAGTTTGGTGAATGAATTAATAAATTGCAAGGATGTTAAAGAAAACAGTTAGTTGGATATTAAAGGCAGCGGTAACTTGTAGAAGCATTGTTAAAAACTTTAGTTAATTTTGCAAAGATGACCCTTATGGATTGTATGACCAACATCAAATGTCAAGAGAAAAGAGGTCTTTTATTCATTGGACAATTTTGTCTGACAAATTATGACACCCCCCAAACCAATAGTCAACATTCATTTGTGTGCTTTTTCTTAAGAATTACCAGATAGTTCAAATCAGTAGTCACCAATTTGTTTCTTTTTCTATAAGAATTAGTGCAGCCGTAACCGGTTTGGCTCAGTGGATAGAGCGTCGGCCTGCGGACTGAAGGGTCCCGGGTTCAATTCCGGTCAAGGGCATATACCTTGGTTGCGGGCACATCCCCAGTAGGGGGTGTGCAGGAGGCGGCTGACCGATATTTCTCTCTCATCGATGTTTCTAACTCTCTATCCCTCTCTGTAAAAAATCAATAAAATATATTTTAAAAAAAAGAATTAGTGCATAGTATTGATAATAATCCAAGTTTATTAAATGTAAGATAAGCCTATTTTCATTATTTTTTCTGCATTTAGAGTTAAACTGTTTTTCCTTTACTATTAAATTTTAGTCCTTGTTCTAAGTATTTGTATTGCAAATGGCTTTTTAAGCTATCAGTTACAATGGAAGACTTCCTTAATGTCCTTGTAAAAAATGAAAAAGGGTATAAATGGCCAGAGAATTTTGTTTCCTTGGAGAAGTGTTTTTCTTATTAATTACAACTCCCTATACTGGGAGCCATTGACTATTTCTTGCACACTACTGCCTCCTATTGTAAAGGGAAGAAATAGCCCTCGATGATGAAAAAAGTCAATGGGCAAACAACATAGGTTTGGCTAATTTTAAGATACTTTTGTTTTAAAAGATACTTCCTTTTATTGCTAGTTTATTAAACCACTTATTTATTATTGGTATGATGAGCTTAATAAACAGTTTGCTTAATGAAAGTGCATGCAGGTTAATATAGGCATTAAAGTTGCATAGTATATTAGCTATCTATTACTGTACAACAAGTGACTCTAAAACTTAGTGGCTTAAAAATGTGTACATTTATTTCCCACAGTTTCTGAGGGTTAGGGGTATGGTGTGGCTTGGATGTGTGCTCTGGCTCCAGGTTTCTTAGGAAGTTGTAGCCAGCTCTGGGCAGGGCTTCGATCTCATATGAAGGCTCTACAAGGAAGGGTCTGCTTCCAGGCTTATTCACAGGGTTGTTGGCAGGATTCAGATCCTTGCACGATGTTGGACTGAGTGCCTCTGTTCCTTGCTGGCTGTTGGCTGGAGACCAACCTCTGTTCCTTTGCACTGGGCCACTCCGTAGGGCAGCTCACAGCGTGGCATCTGGCTTTGTGAGTGCCTAAGATAGAAGGTACATTTAAAAAAAAAATTTAAATTTAATTTACTTAAAATAATTTATTTTTATTTTGATTATATTTTTAGAGAGAGAGGTAGGGAGAGGGATAGAGAGATAGAAACATCGATGAGAGAGAGACATCATCAATCGGTTGCCTCCTGCATGCACCCCTACTGGGGATCAAGCCCACAACCCAGGCATGTGCCCTGACCAGGGATTGAACAGGTGACCTTTTGGTTCCTGGGTTGACGCTCAACCACTGAGCAACACCAGCCGGACAAGGAAGTTACAGTTTTTTTGGTAATCTAATATTTTGTTCATTAGTGATGAGTCAGGAAGTTTAGCCCACTCAAGGGAAGAGGAATAGATACACAAGGACAAGGATACCAGGACGAGGAGGTCACTGAGGCTCTTTTAGAGGCAGCCTACCACACATGGTAGCATGCAAATGTGGGTATATTCCATATGAGGTGCAATTATATTTCTGAACCGCACTGTTCATTTTGTTTTGCCAATTAGCAGTTAAAATGAGCAGGTAGCATCTCATTTTTTAAAAATCAGAACCTCAAGTATCAAGTGTACCAGGTGATACATATCTATAATACAATAAATAGCTATAAAAATTTGCCACTGGGATTTAAAAAACTTTGTCAGTTATCTTTTGCCTGTGTTCCAATGTATGAAATCTTGTTTTGAATTCATTAATGCAATCGATGAACAGGAATTATGTGTATTTTGAATGTCAATAATATATCCTCTCCTTATTTCTCTATTCCTTACTCTGCATTAGATCGATCTGGAATAGAAAACGTCAACTCTGTGGAGGCTTTGCAGGAAACTCTCATCCGTGCACTAAGGACCTTAATAACGAAAAACCACCCAAATGAGGCCTCTATTTTTACAAAACTTCTTCTAAAGTTGCCAGATCTTCGATCTTTAAACAACATGCACTCTGAGGAACTCTTGGCCTTTAAAGTTCACCCCTAAAGGCCTTCATTTATTTAACATGAACTGAGTCATATTAACTGTACATTTGTGCTAAAATGCTTATTTATATGTGTATACTGTACCATATGTGGAGGTAGGAAGGCCTTTAAGAAACACAAGATTGTAGGCCATCTCTTTGTCATGCAGTAGCTGTTTGGATTGAGATTTTTTTCAGCTATGATTAGACGACCGCATTTCCCTGGTAGACCAATCAGCTGTGTCGCACTTAACTGGAGAAGTTACACTGAATTATAGTTACACTGAATGTTAGACTTTTTCATCTGCCAAAACCAAAAACCATTTTCATCTCCCTGTGGTATAAATGTAATGCACAGTCCCAAGTATATGAGGACTTAAAAGTTAATCCTTTGTGGTGGAGGTTCTATTGTAGGATGGAAACTTGATTTTACCACAAGACTATTGGATCTGGTGATTGGAGACTTTGTAGGTGAGGAGATTTCCCTGTCTATTTTACTCTGCCACTGTTAAAGTGTATGATCCTGGGCAGGTTGGTTGGTTGTGGGAAATGAGAATTGACAATGTTTCCAATGCCTCACCTCACAGAAATTCTAAAAAAATGTCTATAAAGCATATTTACCTCCTGGGAGATAGGCACTATGTAAATAAGGTAAAATTTTTGTTAGTATAATGATTCATTATAATATTCTTTTCTGATTTGTAAGCATTTCTTAGAAATGATTTCATAGTCCACACCAATCTATTCAGGGTTCCTGCATATGTGTGAGGTATCATCCTGGCACATACACACACAAAATTTATGGGTACATCAGATACATAGTATGTGTACATAAGATGTATGTGAATGTGGTTATACCTATATTTCTTCACAATATTTTAAGCTGTGAAGAACTTTATCATACAATAAACTTAAAAGAAGAGGTGTCAAAAGACCCAAATTAGGTGCATTTTACCTATTGATGACATAACCATTGCTTTAAATGTTTAGACAGTAGAATATTGAATTTATGCTCTATTTTTGTTTAAGCAGCACTTAATGTAAAAATGCAACAGGCAATCGAGTCCAAATTTCAGAAAATATGTACTTTAGAGTTCACCTTTGGTAAAAGTTTTGGTTCAAGGGAATAGTTGTTTAAAAGTTTATTCAGATTCTTACCTTGAGCTAAAAAAGGTAACATTGCTGCCCCTTATACACATGCTGCAGCTTGATGATAAATAATATTTTGATTCATTCTGAAGAACCAGTCAATGTTTAAGAAAGTTGTTTAATATGTTGGTGTGTGTGTGCGCGCGCACAAGTGTGTTCTGAGTCTACTCTTCCCCACTAAACACTACAGGGATTTTATCAAATTAGATTTAATCTATAATTAGGAAAATCATTTAGTATGTGACTTACAGGTTTAGAAGTGGTATAGTCAAAAACATTTCATTCACCTTTTTTGGGCTTTATTAAATAGGTAAGATCAACCTTTTTATAGAAGTAGGAGAAATAGCCAAAGTTGAGGATTTTATGTGTTTTTCTGTTTCCCTAGAAAATAGCAACTAATTGTTTTTTTGGGGGGGGGGGAATAAAGATTGCCTTCTATATAATTTTTGGATTACATAAATTTTCAAAAATGAAAAGAGCCCACTTTACTATACTCAGCCTGTTACTTTAATGACGTGAGCAGAATGCCTTATTTTGTAATCTTGTTTAACTTGTTGCTGTGGGTACTTGAATTCCTGTGGCACTGGTTAAGTAAGTTAAAAATAAAGTTAAACCCTCTCATTATTAAAGAGGAAAGGTGATGGTGATGTCTATAATACAATATAAACCATAATTGTGATTTACCTTAAATAGGTATGACTCTTATGGGATATACAGTATAGTTTTGTGAATTCTTTACATGATAGCATTATCTTTTTATAATTTTTCCCCCTGAGATAAATACATAGTTTTCTTCTATGGGGAATAGAAACAGCTTTTTGAAATAATACTGAAAACCTCAAAGATCATCTTGATTCTTAATTTTTGCCTTTTGCATAAGTGGCTTTATAACATGTATCTTTAAAACAATTACTAAGTCTTTAGGAATGTGTAACCAGAACTGTGTTAGTATTGCTTATAAAACCTTAGTTAGGTTCAATATATACATGTATACGTCGATGTATAGGTATGTAGATTTGCATTTTGTCTTGTAAAATTTTATTTGAATGAATTCTTCCTGTAGGTAATGGGAAACAAAATTAATAATTCATGTGCCACTCATAGCATTTCTATATTTGAAAATAGCCCAACATTGAAACTTCTAATTCTAAAATTAAACCAGCAGCCTATTACAAGCACATTCTTTGATTGGGTCATTGGTTATAAACTTACTAAATGCAGAGAAGACAAACTAGTTTTAGGAAACTTCTGAGTTTTAGGAAACTTCTGAGTCGGTGGGACGCTGTTGATAAATTAATATTGTACTGTATGAATTAAGTGATGCTTTAACTTGTGATTTTTACATTTTAAAGTTAAAATATGGGCATTATGTCAGCACACTTAAGGGCATTATGTTAGCAAGCTAAAACTTTTTTTTTCCCCCTGTGCTTTTAATGTGTCTCTTTATATGATCTGAGAAGAGGATTCAAGCTTTTAGAGAGAAATAGCTGAGGGAAATGGGTAACATCTTCTTGGAATGCAGCTTTTTCTTATGGCAATGGTTTAATTACAGATTAAAAAATTAGAAGGATTAAGTGTATAGTTTTCATATCAACATTTCAAGAAATTACCATTGTAACTTGATAAGATATGAGTTATTTTATGTAAACATCATTGCAAGGCAAGGTGTAGAAGCTCAGCTAGATTTATTACTGTGCACGAGAGTAAGTACCTATCTCAATTATTCTTTTTCCTTTCCAATATAAAGTTTGCTGAATGTACAAGAAGAGTTTATTACTTAGGATATAGAATTTTTTTTTAGGGGTTGGGGGGAGGGGTTCTGTCAAGAAATGACCTATAAGCAAAGATTATCTTGATTTGATCTGAAACAAAACTTGAAGTTATTCTTGGACTAACATGGAAAAATAAAATGGCTATTGTTTTAAAAAAAATGATAGAAATATATTGTTGATGAGATATGAATTAAGTTTATTTTCTACAAACTGTTACTGATGAGGACATGGGTAATACCTTCCATGTTTCTGAAAAGTAATCTGTACATGGGGGGAGGGGATAATAAATATTATTTCTAACCAAGTGTGGTTTTTGGTATCTTTTTATCTCGATGTTTTTGTAAGACCATTTATAATTTATCTTACACTTTTCCTTGAACGTAGCAGGATCTCTTATGTAAATCTTTAACTTAGCATAGGGGAATGTCTGTGTAAAGCTTTTTTTTTTTTAACAGTTTGACAGTTTTTAAATACATATTTTTATTGATTTCAGAGAGGAAGGAAGAGGGGGAGAGAGATTGAAACATCAATGATGAGAGAGAATCATTGGCTGCCTCCTGCAGACCCTGTACTGGGAATTGAGCCTGCAACCCGGGCATGTGCCCTTGATGGGAATCGAACCCCGGGACCCTTCAGTCCGCAGGCTGACGCTCTATCCACTGAGCAAAACTGGCTAGGGTGCACATTTTTAAAAAGGTTTTAGAGTTTGTAGAGATTCCAGCAAGGACTGTTTTCTGCAATGCCAGCTGGTAGTGGCTCACTATAACTGATAAGGCAGTCTTTCTGGGAAGGAGTTGTTGAGAGGAGGGAGTGACTTGATCTAGTCAAGAATCAGTCTCGGCCATGAATGGGGTAAGGTGCCTCAGCACCTGCCTCCACTCCCGACCCCCTTTCCTTTCCTAGCGGCTGTGGCCATGCTGGGGAAGTAAAGGCAGTTACATAGAACGCATTCTCTGTGTTGGTTTCCCAGGCAGTAACGTCTACCATTTTTCTGGGGATACTAAGTGATGTTAGGTGGAAGAAAATGGGCTTCTTGTTTAAATAAATTGGGAAATGCCAGGATAAACAGGGTCACTGAGGTGTCTTTATGTCAGTCCTGTTCTCTGACGGGCGAATGTGCATTGTGAATCCTTTGAGGTAGTGTTTAGTGGGATGCAGTATTCCCCAAACTTCCTCCGCTAAATTACCTCCTCCCCTCTTCTCTGTGCTAAGCACTTCTTGGGGCTGCTTAGAAGGGGTGCTTCCAGGAGAAAAAACTTTGTAACCTACTTTGGGAGTTGATCACGATGTTGACCATATTCTGTGGGTTGTTACATACATTTGTGTTGTATTTTGTCCCCCGTTTTCTACAGTATAATAGGAAACATTGAGCTCTAAGCAAGTGTGTGGTGGATGGGAAATAGGTTAAATTCCTTCTGAATCTGGAAACGCTGCATGAATAGGGACAGCCAATTCATGGATCTGGTTTTAGTTTTTACACTCAGTTGGGCCTGTTAAAATTTTGACATTAACTTTCTTAATTGTTAGTCTGTCTAAAAGTGTGTTTGACAGCTGGCCAGTGCACTAGCAGCCATGTGAGTTGCTCTTCACAGTGGGAAGTGGTTGCCCTGGGGTGGTTTTTCAGACACCAGAGTATCAGGGCCACTTAGAACAAGACCGGGTGGCATGTGTGTAGTAGCGGGAAGGGCAGTCTGGAGGAAGCGCAGAACCTCTCCAGATGCTTTCGGTGGGCACGTTCCCCACGTAACTGACAGTCAAGACGGACTCTGGTGACCTCGACCTTCACATACCACTGATTTCCAGTAACAGCCTTAGGAGAATCTAAGCAAGTGATGAAAGATGACCAAGTCCACATCCCATCAACAGCGCCTCAAACAAGAAAGCACGGGGAAGGTCCTCAGTGTTCTAGTGGAGCCATCATGGTGTGCGTCTATCACAAAGGGCAGAAATAGTCGGCGTGGCGCTTCCTGCTAGTAAAAATAACAAGTCCCCAAAAGGGTAGGAAGAATTCCCTGTCTTTTGAGATTTAAATATTCTCAACATTGAGGACGGAGGCTACCTTTCTAGTTGTGATTCTGCTTTTCAATGACCTTCAGGAGGTGCCTTCACCTTGCTGGGTTCGTTCCCTTCTATAAAGTAAGGGATTGGACTGTATGCCCTCCAGCAACCTTCTAGGGCTAACAGTTGTGATACGATGATATGTAAACAACACAGTTGAAAAAATTATAGAATGTGTTGTGGGTGGTTGGGGGCCAGAAACACGGTTCCCGTAGCTAAAGGTTGACAGATCACCCTTGTCTTAACCTGGTGTGACATTGCACACAGCCGGCCATCTGCCCACGGTCCTGGTGGTATGACTCCCTACTCCTTTGCCCCTGCCTCAGTGCTCAGGGCTCCTGGTACCTTTACTCAAGGTCACCTCTCAAGACTGTGGGACAGGATGTGTGCGGGCGGGGGAGTTGTATGTAGGTGAAACTGGGGAAGGTCAGAAAACATGAGGAACGGCGGGAAACCCCTGGCTCAGCGGCACTGAGCTCACCTGTCAGTTCTCCAGTAGGTCCTGAATTTTTAGGTGAACAGTTTATGCTCAAGATGAGCTCTTTCCTGCACAGCAGCACCTTCTAATTTCGATCCTAACAAAAATGTCAGTTTTTGTAGTAAAAGAGTGTAAAATATTTTAGAGTTGATTCTCTCATTTCTTCCCCTAATTCTTTTTAATTCCCTCAAGGAAGTCAGGAACATTTTTGCCATATAAAACCCAAACGTTCAGACACTTCCAAGACTCATAGCTGGCAAAGTCAAAAGATTTTTATAGTGAACACCCACCTATATTTTGCCATTAACATGTACTTGTTTATTACATATCTATATTTCCATTCATTCATCTTGGGGTTTTAGAAAATGCATTTCAAAGTAAATTGCAGTCATCAATAACCTGCCCCCTAAAATTTTCAGCTTACATATAATTTACTAAAATTGAGTATTAATTTACAGTTCGTTCTTTTGGTGCTGATTATGAATTTGGGCCCAGTTAACCATGAGGGATCCTTTCCAGCAGGTATATATATATATTTTTTCCTTTATTGATTAAGGTATTACATATTTCTTTTTTAAAAAAATATGGTTTTATTGATTTCAGAGAGAGGAAAGGAGAGAGAGAGAGAGAGAAATATCAACAAGAGAGAAACATCCATCAGCTGCCTCCTGCATGCCCCCTACTGGGGATCAAGCCCACAATCTGCCTTGACCGGTAATTGAACCAGCGACCTCCTGGTTCATGGAACGATGCTCAACCACTGAGCCACACCAGTTGGGCCCAGCAGGTATATTCTTTCTTGGGGTTCACACCTACGAGGGAAAGATCTGTTTTAGGCCTCTCTCCTTGGCTTGTCGATGTCTGTCTTCTCCTGTGTCTTCATATCATCTTCCCTCTGTATGCTTCGGTGTCCAAATTTCCAGTTCTTATAGTCAGACTGGATTAGAGCTCACCCTAAGTGACCTTGTTGTAACTGAATTACCTCTTTAAAGAGCCCATCTTCAAATATAGTCATGTTCTTAGGTACTGGGATTTAGAACTTCAACACAGATTTTTTTTTGGGAAGTCACAGTTGAGCCCACAACACTTGGGAACCCTGGTCATATAATTTATGGGTCCGTCTTTCCCCCCACTCCCCAACTGTGAGCTTATAGAGAGGTCAGGGACTGGGTCTTTCTTGCTTTTATAGCTCTGGTGTCCTAAAAAATGCCCAACAGTCTCTCAATAAATTATTTAAATTGATTGACTATTGATGGAGGAGCTTTTTTTTTTAAAAATTAAATCTTCATTGTTCAGATTATTACAGGTCCTAAAAACCCAACAGTCTCTCAATAAATTATTTAAATTGATTGACTATTGATGGAGGAGCTTTTTTTTTTAAAAATTAAATCTTCATCATT
>NW_005356674.1:13241688-13259485 GCF_000412655.1 Myotis brandtii
GGCGGTTTCTAGAAAGTTCTTGAAAAACCTTAAAAGTGTGGTTTTGAACTCTATATCCAGTAGTTTGCTTTCCTCCATTTCTGTCATTTGTGACCTGTTTCTTTGTCTCCGCATTTTGGCTGCTTCCCTGTGTTGATAGAGTGGCTTTGTGTGCTAGGTATCTTATAGGGCCCAGTGGCTCAGCCTCCCCAATTACCTGAGGTGAATACTCTTGGTGCACCCCTTTGTGGGCTTTGTGCACAGTCTTGTTGTAGTTATGCCTTGATTGTTTTAGGTGTCACTGGGAGGAATTGACCTCCAGGCCAATTGGCTGTGAGAATCAGCTGTGTCTGCAGTGGGAGAACTTCTGTGCTGGAGACACCCTTCTGGGGCAAGACTTGCTTCAGTGGGGCTTTGGTGCTCACTGAGTCTGCCCCCTGAGTGTGTCCCTTATGGATCTGAGGAGTTGTAATCTGGATGGTCCCACTCTGACCACTGGGTACACTGGCTCTTGGATCTAAGGAGGTGCTAATTTAGCCTCTGCCTGAGGCTACCCAGCAGGAGCTATGGAGAGATCTGCAGATTCCTCTTATTTGTTTGGGGTTTGGAGGTGCCCAGATGAGGCCCAGCTGTGAAGCAGTGGAAGCTGCTGTGGGGCCTTGGGCCTTCTTTTGGAAGTTCTGGGTCTCTCTGACCCAGCTGCAGTTTATTAGGTAATTTTCAGATTGCAAAAGGCCAGGCCTTTCATATGCAAAAGCCTCTGCACACACATCTCAAAGCTCAGTGTGGTCCTGAGGCCTTTGTTTGAGGAAGTCCGATGTAGGACACTTACTGGCTGAGGTCTTACTACCTCATGTTGCTCTAGATTTCTGAATTGCTTAATCCTGCTGGCTTCTTTTGTGCAGTGTGTGTGGATAGTGGGAGCATTCTTCTGGGGTCATAAAAGAGGCTTGACATGTAAACACTTTCAGAACTTGTTTATTTTCTTCTTTTCTGTTTGAGAGTTTTTGAAAAGAAAACAAACAACCTTGCTTTCTTACTCAATCGTAGCAGAGCATTCTAGGTGTTTGTATTTTTAAGCACTCAAAGCCAGACTGTAATAAACAGATAACTGTCACTAACAGGTATCATGCTTTATTTGCTAGGGATTTTCTGTTGTTGCTTTTCAATTTAGTAGACAGTTGAATTACAGGTTGCCATGGCAACCTACCCATTGCCCAAGCTGCCTGGGCCTTAAAGACCCAGAAACACAGAAAGCATATTTGGCTTTATTCTATAGAGCCAACGTTGTTATAAAACAGAGCAAGTGAATGCCGAATTAGAGCAGACATCCTGCTCCTGCCTCTTTTCCCACCCCGCCCCTCTTGTGGTTTCTGTGTTTACCAGGCCCCTGAATAACCCAGTGTTAGAAATTCTATAACTTGGTCTCTGGAGTTCTTTCAAGAAAATAACCATGTTTCTGTCTCCTGTGCAGATATGTTACCTTTGTTGGTAACATGCTGTGGGAGTTAAGAAGCTCTGGGGCCATGGCCAGTGTAGCTCCATGGGTTGCAGCATCGTCCCCAGTACACTGAAAGGTGGCAGGTTCGATTCCTGGTCAGGGTACATACCCAGGTTGTGAGTTCGATCCCCAGTCTCTCTCTTTCTCTCTCTCCTCCTCTTCCTCCCCCACACCCCTCTTTCTAAAATCACTTTTTTTTTAAAAAGGAAGCTTTGGGGATGGTTGGCATATATGCAGTTAAACTCCTTCTCTAACGCAAGATTTGACAAATGATCAACTTCTGTCCTTTGTGTGACCACACTTCTTTCATTCAGGTGGGGCATCGGATTAGAAGTTGCCAGAGAGCCCTAGCTGGTTTAACTCAGTGGTTAGAGCGTCGGCCTGTGGACTGAAGGGTCCCAGGTTCGATTCCGGTCAAGGGCACGCACCTTGGCAGGCTCCTCCCCAGCCCAGGCCCTGGTCAGGGCTCATGAAGGAGGCAACCAATCGATGTGCTTCTCTCACATCGATGTTTCTCTCTGCCTTTCCCTCTCTTCCACTCTCTCAAAAATTCAATGGAAAAATATCCTAGGTGAGTATTAAAAACAACAACAACAAAAGAAAGTACCGCCCTGACCGGTTTGGCTCAGTAGATAAGAGCGTCGGCCTGCAGACTGAAGGGTCCCAGGTTCAATTCCGGTCAAGGGCATGTACCTTGGTTGCAGGCACATCCCCATAGGAGGTGTGCTGGAGGCAGCTGATCGATGTTTCTAACTCTCTATTCCTCTCTCTTCCTCTCTGTAAAAAATCAATAAAAAAAAACACAATAAAAATATATTAAAAAAAAAAAAAAAGAAAGTACCAAAGAAGCAGAAGACTAGTTCTTGAAACAGTTTCAATTTAAGGGGAGCCAGAAAGGCCTGGCAGAGCTGGGGACCCATTCTTGGTTATGCCAGGGAATTGAATTACTGGCTCTGCTTGAGAAAACACTGGGAAATTCTGGCAATTTCTCTAGATGGCTTTTCTCACTCCTCTGAGCTTTGCCCATAGCCCTTTGCCCATAGCCACTGAGTGTATTATGTTACCAAGCTAATTACAACAGATCCCAGAGCCAAGGGAAGGCGGATTCACCTGATAAGCTCATTTCAGAGCATTCCTTGAGCCTGGAGTGCATCCCTTATCTGCAGAAATTGCAACTGCCTCAAGTTTGCTGGCTATACAAGTCTGGATTCCGCTCCTTTTATGTTGTTGTTGTTAATTTTCACTCAAGGATATTTTTTCCATTGATTTTCAGGGAGAGTGGAAGAGAGAGGGAAAGACAGAGAGAAACATCGTACATACCCTTGACCAGAATTGAACCCGGGACCCTTCAGGCTGCAGGCTGATGCTTTATCCACTGAGCCAAATGGGATAGGGCATGGAGTCTGCTTCTTATTTTATTTTATTTATTTTGTATTTTATTTTTTTACATGCAATAGACATTTCAAGAAAAACGATTTTAAGTATAATAATGTTACATGTAATAAACATTACTATTTCAAGAAAAAAGATTTTAAATGTAATAATACTAGAGGCCCAGTGCACAAAATTCATGCACGGTACAGGGAGGGGGCGGTTCCCTAGGCCTGGCCTGTGATCAGGCCTATCAGGGCCATCTCGCCCAGTTCCGATCAGGGGCTGGGCCGCCCAGGGCCTACCAGCTGCCGGCTGGGGCTTGGGGGTCTGCCAGCACCTGCCGGCCAGGGCCTGCTGAACGGGGCCTGCTGGACTGAGGGAGGGATGGGGGGAGTGACCGTGGGAGGTATGCTGGTGGGGGGGTGGGCCTGGGGGAGGTTGGCTGTGGGAGTACACTGACCACCAGGGGTCAGCTCCTGTGTTGAGTGTCTGCCCTCTGGTGGTCAGTGTGCATCATAGCAACTGGCCGACCGGTCACTCCGGTCTTTCAGTTGTAACGGTCGCTTAGGCTTTTATATATATAGATTATCAAAACTGTACTAACATAGTATAATATCACAAAAGTTGTAGGAAATATTAAAAATGTGCAAGTAACTTCTATTATATTCTAAAATATTTTCTTTTCCTCTGGCTCTATTTTGGTTCATCAGTTTGGATTCTACTTCTTTTTTTTTTTTGGATTCTACTTCTTGATGGAAGGAGCTATCAGGGCACATTGTTAGGGTGCAGGTACAGGGTGGGGGAGAATTGGTAGCTGTTTTTTCAATGGACCACAACGGGGTTGCAATCTTTGTTGGTGAACGCATTCCTCACCTTGTGTATGCGCCGGCAGCAGGAAAATGTCCCAGGCTGCTGTTGAAAATGTAAGTGTCTGAGAAACCGGGTGCTACGAATGTATTGGAGTAACAGAGGTGCCTGAAAATGAGGGTTTTGAGTTCCGTTGAGATGGCAAGTCAGCAGTCGGTGAGGAGCTTTTCCTAAAAACTGTTGTGGCCAAAAATTGCTGTGGCAGTTGCCTTTGTGAAGTGTGTGTGTGTGTGTGTGTGTGTGTGTGTGTGTGTGCGCTTCAGTATCTCAGATATAGAATAAGGCCATCCAGTTACTTCACCTGAAAATGGAACTGCTAGGAAATGAAATCTGTACAGTATAGAATATACAATGATTATGGGAAGGTATAAAACTGCTGTGTAGAGTCAGATCACTTGATAACAAAATGCCAGAGTAGATGGCTTAAACCACAGAAATGTATTTCTCACAGTTCTGGAGGCTGGGAAGTCTGAGATCAGGGTGCCAGTACAGTCAGGTTCTGGTGAGAAACCTTTGCTTGGCTTGCAGACACTGTTTTCTTACTGTATTCTCACATGGTAGGGAGGGGGCACGATTGGGGGGAGAAAGAGAGGAGAGAAAGCTCCCACTCTCTGCCTATAAGGGCACTGATCTCATCGTGAGGGCCCCATCCATAGGGCACTGATCTCATCGTGAGGGCCCCATCCATATGACCTCAGCTAAACCTACTGACTTTCCAAAGGCCCCACCTTGAAATACCATCGCACTGGCATTTAGGACTTCAACATGTGAATTTGGGGGATGGGGGGACAGGGATGGGACATACAAGCATTCAGTCCATAACAAGTTAGATACAAAGTCAGATTTTCTGGTTTACATTTACTGGGGAGTGTGCACTATGAATGTTTAGAGCAGTGGTTCTCAACCTTCCTAATGCCGCGACCCTTTAATACAGTTCCTCATGTTGTGGTGACCCCCAACCATAAAATTATTTTCGTTGCTACTTCATAACTGTAATTTTGCTACTGTTATGAATCATAATGTAAATATCTGATATTCAGGATGTATTTTCATTGTTACAAATTGAACATAATTAAAGCATAGTGATTAATCACAAAACAATATGTAATTATATATGTGTTTTCCGATGGTCTTAGGCAACCCCTGTGAAAGGGTCATTTGACCCCAAAGGTTGAGAACTGCTGGTTTAGAGAGATATGAGAGGACATCACCTATTTTTAAAAGGCTTGCATGTGGAAAGGTAATTAAATCTTGTAGTGTCTCAGAAAAAGAATTGGGAATCATAGATAAACGCTCTGAAAACTACAGAAAACTGGCCTCAGTGTACTATGAGAAAGGCCTTTGGAATGATCTGGGATCTCTGTAATGGGGAAAATAGACTGCCATGTGAGGTCATAGGCGCCATATCATTAGCTGGTTCAGACAAAGGCCTTGCTGGCCTTGTTGCAATTTTGTAAACTTGTGTGTGGGTATGTTGCTATATTTACTGGTAGGGAAGGCTGGGGTGTGTGTGTGTGTGTGTGTGTGTGTGTGTGTGTGTGTGTGGTGGGGGTTGCAGAGTTGCACTGAGGTTCCTTAAAGCGGATCTTTCCTAATATTAGTCCTGACTTTAGATTTGTGAAAGATAGTTCGTGGAGTGGAAAGTGCATGGGTTTCAGAGTCAGACAGATTTGGAGGAATCCTGGCTTTATGATCTGGGGCAAGATACTCAACCTCACTGAGATTGTTTCCACAGCTGTAAAATGGGCAGGTTTTAAGGATTAGAGAAAATGTTTGTTGAATACATAGAACAGTTCTTAGCACATCATAGGTGCTAAAAATGGTAACTATTATATATTTAGAATCATAATCAGTATTAATTCTTCGACTATATTTTGAAAACCTATTATGCAAACCTAGAAATATGTACTTTCTTTTTCTTTTTCTTTCAAGGAGCTTTTCAGTTATTGGGAAACATAAATAAACAATTAAATTACATCTTAGAAATGCTTTCACAGAATGTTATCTATCTACAAATATTTATTGAGCATCTTGTCTATGTGGGACATTTTGCTAAGTATTTGGTAGGTGGTGGTAAAAATACACTTTTACTGTACTATGGTTTTCATGGTACTATTAGGGGTAACGTTTGATGACTTATGCAAGATATTTAGGGGGGGAGGAACCATATCATTAATATTACACCTGTTCTTTCTGGAGACTGTGTACCTAGCATGAGAAAATGGGCACCAGAACCCAATTCTTTTATCTTTTGCTAAACCAGTCTGTATGACCTGCTATTTCTCATTTACTCAGCAGGCGGCGCTCTAGCATCAGGAAATCGCAAAGTAACAATTTAGCAAAACAAGGACTTTTTTTGGGTAATGTTTGTTTTTCAGGCAAAAAAGGAAAGGTGCTAGGAAAAATAAACAGTTTATCAGGCGTTGCGGCAAAGACACTTGAGGGGAAAGACAAGCTGTCGCTTCAAGGACAGGAAGAAGAAAATTCCCTGCATTTTGTAGAAGCATCAGATGCTGGGTGCGTGCCTTATAAGAAAAAAAAAAAATCACGAAATGAGGAAGGAAAGAAAAACAGCGGAGATAAAAGAGAAGATTAAGAACATAGAAAACAATGGAAATCATCTGCAAGCCAGGGTGGAGGAGGATAGCCTTTGGGAGACGGATGTGGACGGGTATTGTAGCAATCGGAAATAATGAAAACTACTGAAATATAATGGAGACTCATTCCAAGTACTCAGATGTACCATTTACGTTCGACGCCAGATTTCCTGCGTAATTGCTTTCAGCTGCCCAGCCCACATCCAGTTCTTGTTTTGTAGCTTTCAACATTTCGAGGTCTTCAGCACATGGACTTTTGCACCTAATGACAAGTGCCTGATTTCTGGATCAAAATTACTTCATTGTTTTCCAAATTTGCAAGTTAGGAAAACAGAACAGCTGAGTTAGGAACTAAGTGGTAGTGTAAGGGATTGGGGCGCTGACAAAAGAAAAAAGCATTCACTGTGCAATTGGTTGGAGCTTTGATTTGTCCTGTGTGTTAACCTCTTGTTAGGTTTAGGGAAAATGCTCCCAATTGAATCTTCACTTCCTCCACTGGGCCATTCAAATGGCTCTTTCCAGAGCTTTCCATTTATCTTTTTGTATCAACTTGACAGCTTAGAGAGACTCTTTTTGTAAGGTTGTTCATCCACCATTACTTCACTTGGCTTATTCTTTCCTGTAGAGAGGTTTATCAGCAGAATACATCAAAGCAATCTGAAAAAATTCCATGAAACACAACATGATGAGCAACTATTAGATTGGTTGTTAGTATCTAACCACAGTCTATGCAATAATTGAATTAAGTTATTGCAATGGGGAAACTATTTTACATGTGGTTCTGAAGTTTTAGTATGGACCATTACCACCTGCGGGCTCCTTAAGACACACTGCTGGGGCCACTCCAGAGTGTCTGACTCAGTAGGTCCGGGCGGGAGTGGGGATGAGAATGTACACTCCAGCTGATGCTGGTTGGTGCTCCTTGTCCAGGGACCTCACTTTGAGAACCATCGTCTTACACGTTTGCTGAAAAAAATTTTTTATTTGATTTAGTTATGATGTTGATGTGCACCTCCTACCAGGATATAAGATCAGGTCAGATAGTGAACTACCAGAGGAGGAGGACACAGTGGGAAGGTATTTATTGAACGTCTACTATGTGCCTGGCTCTATTCTGGGTTCTTGACATTCTTAATCTTCTCACTTAATCTTCCCATACTCTTCCTATTCAACGTGTGTGGAACCCGAGTCTTGAAGAGCTGGGGAATTTTCTGAAGGCAAACATCTAGCAAGAGGCTGAACTGGAATTTGGGCCCAGGTTAACTTGACTGCAAAGACTGCACGCCAGAGGAGGACTTCAAAACAGTCCTCACAGTTCAATTTATTGAGTTTTCACAGATTTCAGTTCATACGAACCTTATATGACTGACCACAAGCAAACGCCTTAATTTTTAGACCTAAGTGTCTCCATCTCTAAGGGGATCAGTACCTGCCTCTCAGGACTAGTGTAGGAATTAGGTGAACTGATGTGTGTCGGAGTGCCCAGAATAGTGTCTGGCACACAGTAGGTGCTCATTAAAGCTGAACTCCCTTTCCTTTCCTTAAAACATGCAAGTATTTAATCCAAGTTCATCTTAGAAATAAGTGAGAAAGCTATGACTAGGGCAGAGACAACCAGATTCTGGCTTGTCCTAGTGGGAAGGACGGCAGCCATTCTGTTTGCCAGCCAACGAGACCTACGTGAGTCTTCTAGAATTCTCCAGATGGAGCCTACTGTTGCATCTGCCTCCGGTTGCCCAGGCCCTCTCATCACAGTGGCTGGCTGTCCTGAACACCTGCTCTCACCAGCGCAACCAAATGGACTGGATGCTCTCCATGTATTCCAACTCCTCTCTTGGTTTGAAATTCCATCAACTGCCCCCACACCTTCACGTGGTAGTTGCATTATCTCTGTTAGTTCTGACTCTGTTTCTTTTGACTAATTTTGCTCCTGAGTGTGAGTCACATTTTCCTGCTTCTATGCATGTGTACTCATTTTAAAATTAGATGTTGACATCATGAACAACATTTCATTGGGTGCTTGGATTTTGCTGTCTAAACAGAATGTCGACGTTTGCTTCTATACGCAGTAAACTTATGTGCAGATCAGCTTGGTCTGCTCTACGCTTGTTTTGAAACTTTGCTTGTTTTGGTCCAGAATAGCCTTTGCTCTATTATTAGAGCGTAACGCTTCTGGGGTCACTCCGCATGGCCTTGTACTCAATGAGTCTTCATTTTGGCTGGGGAGAGCTCAAAACATCTTCCAGCCCTGAATGGGTTCTGGAAATTGTTTAGGTTATAGCTACCTGACAGCTGTCCTGTTTTTTGTCTTTTTAAAAAATATATTTTTATTGATTTCAGAGAGGAAGAGAGAGGGAGAGAGATAAAAACATTAATGATGAGAATCATTGATTGGCTGCCTCCTGCATCCCCAACACTGGGGATAAAGCCTGCAACCTGGCATGTGCCCTGATCGGGAATCAAACCATGACTCCTGGTTCATAGGTTGACACTCAACCACCGGCATGTGCCCTGATCGGGAATCAAACCATGATTCCTGGTTCATAGGTTGACACTCAACCACTGAGCCATGGCGGCCAGGCAGCTGTCCTGTTCTGCTTTGTGGAGCTTCACCTAAGTGTGTGCAGATTAGTATTCAGTTAAAGACACGAGGAGACCCCTCTTCAGATTTCTGGGAAACATTCTCTGCATAGCTCCCTCCTCTCTGGACTCTGCCTGTAAATTCCAGCTACCTCAGCCTCCCCAAGCGCCTGTATTTGTCTCCTCAACTCAGTGCATCTCCCACTTCCTATCTGGATTCCTTTCCTTGCGCCAGAGTCCAGAAACTGCCTCCACGCAGGAACCCAGGGCAGTTGTAGGGAGGGCTCACCTTGTTTATTTCCTTCTCTCAGAGATAATAGTCCTGTTCTGGCCACTGTCAACTGTTTCATATATGTTGTCCAGGTTTCTAGTAGTTTCTAGTGGGGAGGTGCGACCTGTACCATTTACTACTCCATGAGTGGATGCAGCGATCTGCACACTTTCACTTGGTGGATTCCTACCTGCCCCACTTCTGAGGCTCAGTTCAGCCACCATCTCCCCTGGGAAACCTTTTGGGTTTCCACCAGTCTGCCCTAGTGCTCCTTCATCAGATTATTTGTGCTCCCCACAAGTTCACCCCCCCAGGACTGTGAGCGTCTTAAGGCATGGATTGCAATATCTCAGGATCTTCAGCCCCTAACATGGCACTGAGAACATAGCAATGCCCAATAAATACTCGTTGACTAAATGGAACAATTATAATTACAATTGTGTTTTTTGACTTTAAGGTCTGCCAAGAGTGCTCCCCATTCATCTTCTACTTCTAAGCTTCCTCTTTCCTGGTCTTTCGAATTGAAGAACAAATGACTATATCCCTCCCCACCCCCAACCTGCACAGGAAATATGGTGGAATTCTACTCTAAGTCATATATATCATGTGGCAGAAATGATCAACTGTCCATCAAGGTGTGTGATCTTGCCATAAATAGGGTTGCCAGATTTAGCAAGAAAGCAAACAAACCATCATGAAAAACAAGACTCCCAGTTAAATTTGAATTTCAGATGCAATATTTGGGATATACTTATACTAAAAATGATTTTTCCCCTGAACAAGTTTAACTAGGTGTCATGTGTTTTGTCTGGCAGAACTACACTGGGAAGCAGCTGCTCAGCCAGGACGCTGTTCTCACCAGTGGAACATGGTGAGACATGACGTGTAATGTGTGATGCACGTCACTTCCTGGCCAAGGTGGTCCAGGTGTGTGGTCTCCACCCTCTCTTTCCACTTCTGTGGATTTCTCTAAGGCTTTGCACTGCCTACTCGATACCTCCAGTTGTATATGTCAAGATGCCTCAAACTCCACATGTCCAAACCGGAATTTGTGGTTTCCCCAGCGCCATGCTGGTCCCGTGCTCTTCATCTCAGTGAATGGTACAACCATCCATCCATTCTCCATACCTCCTTTTTCTCACTCTCAGTATCCAATCCACTATCAACTCATGTACATTTTACCTCTTAAATGTCTTTATCAGTCCAACTTTTTCCATTTTCATTGCTACCACCCTGGTCCAAGCTATTAATATCTTTCACGTGGACTTACTGCGATTGCCTACATTCTACCTTTTTCTACCTTGCAGCCGGAGTTGATCTTTTCAAAACCACATCTCCTCTTGTCACTCCTCTGGCTAAAACTCTCAATGGATCCCCATTGCTCTTAGGATAGGGATGGGAACAATGAATGTGACCAGCAAGCCCTGCCTGATCTGGCCTTGGCCTACACTTCCAGGCCCATTTCAGTTCACGCTTCCTCCTGTTCCGAGTTCCAGCCATACTGGCCCACCTCCATGTCTGTGAATGCTCCACACAGTCTTCCTCCAAGAGCCTTTGCACAGCCATGTCCTTTGCTAGGCATGCTGCCTTTCAGCTCTTAGCTGAGCAAATCCTTATATTTTTTTAAAATTTTATTTATTTTTTAAAAATAAGTTTTTATTGATTTTGGAGAGAATGGAAGGGCGAGGGAGGGAGGAAGGGAGAGAGAGAGAAAGAGAAACATCCATTGGCTGCCTCCTACTGGGATAACCATCCATCCATCTTGCATGCATGCCCCCTACTAGGGATCAATCAAGCCCACAATTCAGGCATGTGCACTGATTTATAATCAACCGGTGATGTCTTGGTGCATAGGTTGATGGTCAACCAACTGAACCACAACAGCAGGGCTTCTTATTTTTTGGAATTTCTGGACTCAGTTCAATCAGTTCCTCTTCAGGAAAGCCTTTCCTGACTTTCCTAAATCAATTCCCACTCTTTTGAAAGCTCATGGTAGAAAGCAGCACTCTTTTTTTTTGTAGCTCCTGCTACAGTAGTGGTTTTTATTTATCAGTGTGGTTCTCTGATTTAATATCTGTTTTCTCACCTGTTAGCTCTGTGAGGACAGAAAATGTCTCTTTCCTTTTGAGCTTACCACTAGATCTTTGATAAATATTTGTGTCAGGTAGGGATCCAACTGAAATGTTTTCTGAATGAGTATCCAATTGTCCCCAAGACATTACTTGAATAATCCTTTCTTTCCTTACTGGTGTTAAGTACTATTATTATCTGAATGTATTCTGATCCATAATGGGTCTCTTTTAAAATTTCCTATTTTCTTTAATCTCTCTCTTTGTCTATTATTGTATACCTTCAAGTTTTTTTGATTTTTGGTAGATCAAGTCTCACATATTGTTCTTCCATTTATTTATTTATGTATTTATTTATTTGTTTATTTATTTCCTCACCCAACGATATGTTTATTTTTTTAAATTCTTTAAAAAATGAGCATGTGTTAAAGGTTTTTAAAAAAAAATATCTTTATTGATTTCAGAGAGGAAGGGAGAGGGGGAGAGAGATAGAAACATCAATGAGAGAGAATCATTGATCAGCTGCCTCCTCAGGGCCCACACTGGGGACCAAGCCTGAAACCCGAGCGTGTGCCCTTGGCCAGAATTGAACCTGGGACCCTTCGGTTTGCAGGCCGACGCTCTATCCACTGAGCCAAACCAGCTAGGGCCCAAGGATATGTTTATTGATTTTAGAGAGAGGAAGGGAGAGAGCGAGAGAAAGCAATGTGAGAGAGAAACATCGATGGGTTGCCTCCTGTACACACTCTGACAGGGGATTGAACCTGCAACTTAGACATGTGCCCTGACCAGGAATCGAATGGGCAACCTTTTGGCGTATGGGATGCTGTTCCCACCAACTGCCCAGGCAGTACTTACCTTTAAAACATTTCTTGGCTATCCTTGAACATTTTTTCATTTGGAGAATTAGTCTGTCAGATTTCATGAAGGAATCATTTTGGGCCTTTGGTTGGGTTTGCAATGAGAATTTATGGATTACTTTGGGAAGGAAATGACATCTTTACAATTATGAGACTTTACATCCAGAGGCATGAAAATGTCTCTCCCTTTGTTCAGGCCATCTTCTGTAGTCTAGAGTAAATTTTTATAGTTTTAGTCATATCAATCGTGGACATTTCTTTTCAAGTGTATTTTTAGGCATTTTATATATTTTGTTGCTATAATGAATAGACTTCTAAAATAACAATTTCTAACTGCTTATTGCTGGTAATTAAGCAAATGCTTATCTTTTTATATGTTGTTCTTTTAAATGGCTAAATTAGTGGATTCTATTATTTTCATAGTTTTTAAGTTTGAAATTTCTAGGTTGCTTTCTAGAGTGTTTTTGCTAGATTTCCTAGCATTGTTTCTTTATTTCCACTACACATCTTATATTTTTATTGTCTTATTAAATTGGCTACCATCTCACCCTGGCTGGTGTGGTTCAGCTGGTGGAGCATTGTCCCATGCACCAAAGGGTCGCCAGTTCAGTTCCTGGTCAGGGCACGTACCTAGGTTTCGAGTCTGATTCCCAGTCTGGGTGCATACTGGGGGCAACCAATTGACATTTCTCTCTCTCTCCTCCCTTTCTTCCTCCCTCCTTCCCTCTCTTCCACTCTCTAAAAAAACAATGGGAAAAATAGCCTCAGGTGAAAATTAACAACAACAAAAAAAGATTTGCCTTGGACCTGGCCTTTTATGATTCTGTCTTTTATATGTGTGTGTGTGTGTGTGTGTGTGTGTGAGTGTGTGTGTGTGTGATACGCTGTGAGATTTTCTCTAGAGGTGGAGCACAGAAAAGTAGTTTCTGACTTGCCCATTTCAGCCTGCCTGCTTCCTATTAATCAAAGTGTGATTTAGACAGACGAAGTCTTCACCTTGAGGCTCCTCCTGGGCTGACAGATGGCTTCCTCTCCTCTTGTTTGAAGGGTGGCAGTAAATTTGTACAAGTTTATTGAGAGCCAGAGAGTACATTTTTGTCCGGAGAAGGCACATTAAATAATTGCGAGAGATGAGACACGTGAGATTCAAGTGCAAGAGAGAGTGTCGCTAATTAATTTGAAACTGAACCTGCAGGAAGCGCTTGAATGGAAGTGTGAGTCAGCACAGCCATTAATTAATTGGAGGCTGGGCTCTGTTTAAAGTGAAGATGCTGATTTTCAAGCCAGCACAGAAAAAGAACAGTTCCGAGCTGGATTGAATCAATGCTACCTTCTAGGCTCTGTTTGGTTGAACTGGGGTAGTCATTTATTAGAGGGTCCTTACAAAGAACCCTCTCTTTAGTCTATTCGTTATTAAAAATTAAATTTATTTTATTACCAAAGTTAAATGAGTTGGGTTGAATCAATGCTACCTTCTAGGCTCTGTTCGGTTGAACTGGGGTAGTGATTTATTAGAGGGTCCTTATAAAGAACCCTCTTTATTCTATTCATTATTAAAAATTAAATTTATTTTATTACCAAAGTTAAAAAAGTCAATTAAGACACGGAGGCTTAAATAACAATTCCCTGTGGGTTGGCTGGGCATTGTAGGGTGATTGGGTGAGCTGTTTTTTTTCGCTGGGAGGTCCTGAGATTTTAGTATCTATATGTCCTTTCCAACGGGCTATTCAATTTCTCCCCAGAAGGATCTTTCTATCCCCTGCTTTGGGGTTCTTCCCCTTGGCAGTGGGAGTTCTGGGAACTTGTCTGGGAAAGGGAGCTAGGAGGAGCTCTCATGTAGGAGGCAACTTTCACAAAATCCACCACCTTTGGCCCTGGACAGGTAGCTCATTTGGTGAGAGCATCATCCCGATATGCCAACGTTGCAGGTTTGATTCCTGGTTAGGGCACATAAAAGAATCAACCAATGGTCCTAGCCAGTTTGGCTCAGTGGATAGAGTGTTGGCCTGCGTACTGAAGGGTCCCGGGTTCAATTCTGCAATCAACCAATGGCCCTAGCCAGTTTGGCTCAGGGGATAGAGTGTCAGCCTGTGGACAGAATTGAACTTCGGGTTCAATTCTGGTCATGGGCACATGCCTGGGTTGCGGGCTCGATCCCCAGTAGGGAGCATGCAGGAGGCAGCCAGTCAATGATTTTCTCTCATCATTGATGTTTCCATCTCTCCCTCTGTCTTCCTCTCTGAAATCAATAAAAATATTTTAAAAAATGGAAGCAACTAATCGCTGAGGAAAAGATACATTAAAAAAAACAAGAATCAGCCAATGAATGCATAAATAAGGGGAACAACAAACTGATCTCCCCCCCCCACCTCTCTCTCTCATCATCAACAACAAATCCACCACTTTTGACCCAGAGCCTCACCCCCACTGTCCACTATTTCTGGTCTTCACGAGTCCAGAGCCTCCCTGATATATTTCTCCAGAGAGTAGGACATTCTTCCTCTGCAGGGGTCCGGGAGAGGTAGGAACCTGAGCTCTAACTGTCCCTTAAGTAGACTTTCAATCAAAACCTGTCTTTCCGTCTGCGATGTAGATGGTGATGGGCCACCCTAATTGACCCTTGAGAAGGACTTGTCCCAGCTGCTGTTGGCAGACAGTCTTCAGCTGCCATCCCCTTCATGAACTGCCTCAGCTCAAGGTCATCCCCTCCCTGGTGGCCCACATCCAATGATGCTTGGAGGCGGGACCTGGTGCGATTTCAGGGAGGAGACATTTGATTATTTTTTGTATTTCTATTGTGGTTAGGAGGCAAGTTTCGTGCTTATTTTATTTAAATCTGCCATGTTGTTTATTATGTTTTGTTTACTTTATTTGTGGTTTTCTGAGTGAGTAGAAGACTTTTGTTGAATTATGTTTTTCTTTGTCCCTCTTCCTCCTAATGTCTTGAAAGTGGCATGTTCTACTTTGGTTTTTCTGGAGGTTACCTTTACATTGAAAACAATTAATTTAATTTAAATTTTTAAAAGAGAAACACAGCCCAGATGATCCAGAACTGTCTTAAAGCCAGGTACTCGATGCTGTGTAATTTGGATGATTACAATAGGAGTAACTAAATTCTATAAACTTCAGTGAGTTATGTGCTAGACACTGAGCAAGCCCCTGTAGGTTGAGGAGATGA
This sequence comes from Myotis brandtii, assembly GCF_000412655.1. Classification (NCBI taxonomy): domain Eukaryota; kingdom Metazoa; phylum Chordata; class Mammalia; order Chiroptera; family Vespertilionidae; genus Myotis; species Myotis brandtii. Next base: position 13,256,965 of record NW_005356674.1, read on the forward strand.
GATACTTCTCACCCTCATAAGACTCATCATCTAGTGGTGAAACTGACAAGTAAACAGATTATAACTTTATGTGAAAGGGGATAATAGAGGCACATGCAGGGTGGTCCCCATGGGTCATCCCTCCCAGTCTTGTGCAGTGCCCTCCCCTTGAATCTGGGTTGGTTAACTAACCTGTGACTCATTTCTTGACAATAGAACGAAACATAAATGACACCAGTTTTTCCTTTCATATTCTAATCCCTTTGAAATTTTGGGCTGCATTCTGAGAAAATTTCCTGAGTTATGAATTGCTCCTCAGCTGTATCCACTGTGTTTTTATTTAATTTTGATGTTTTTCCAACAACTCTAATTGGGTTTTCCCAGGACTTCTTGCAGTTTCTACCTGTTTGTTCCATTAACTTTGTTTCCTTTGGTGTCAGTTCTGTGTGTTGAATTTAGTACCTCTTTTTCCTGCTGTGAGCTTCCTACAAATTTTAGAACATTATTGTTTCTGTACTCATCTGGATATTTGAGACTTCCTATTTTATGTCATACTGCCTCTAATGGAGAGGTAAGATATGATTTTGGTGGGATATTAGTACACGGTGAGATTCTAGAGAGTAATTCTGGGCATTGTAGGGTGATTGGGTAATTCCTGAAGTAATTCCGGGTCTCTCTAGCTACCCACTGCACTGTGTGGTCTCTTTCATCCAAGCATCCACCCTTCTTCTTCACTCTGCTTGGTACAGGTGGTATGGGATGAACACCTGGCTGCCTTACCTGTTAACCTCACCAGGTATATGGTCAGTTGCCCACCACCTCCCACCCCATCCTTCCTCTAGTCCCGCTTTCTTTGTTCACCCCTCTTTTTTTTTTTTTTTTTTACCTCCAACCTTGAGCCATTCCTGGGGCAGTTCCCACCTTCACCGAAACTCTCTCCCATGCATGAATTATGCAGTGATTTCCTCATTAGATCTGATTGCATCAGCTTTCTGTTTTTGTTCCTGAGATGGTGATCTTTAAGAAAAATGACTTGGGTTCTACAGAATTTCTTTGTTCCCCCCTCTTTTTTTTTTTTTTTGCTACCTCCAACCTTGAGCCATTCCTGGGGCAGTTCCCACCTTCACCGAAACTCTCTCCCATGCATGAATTATGCAGTGATTTCCTCATTAGATCTGATTGCATCAGCTTTCTGTTTTTGTTCCTGAGATGGTGATCTTTAAGAAAAATGACTTGGGTTCTACAGAAATAATGATCCCATGAAAGATTTTGAGGAGATGAGGAAAGCTGATAACTTTCAGAGTGCAAAGTGTCTTGGAATGTAAAGAATTTCTTTGGGTTGAATTCCATGGAAGTTTGTCACTGACCTATGTTCCTGAACTATGAAACATGAATATTTGAGCTAAGGAATAGTGTCCCTTGATAAATAAACTATTAAGAAATACTATGAAAAAAATGACTTGGGCTAAAAATATAACCTGGAATTGAGAGCTGGCATGACAGGTAGGACATTCTGATTGTTCATTTCATCGTAGAATTCAGACCTGTTAAAATCATTTTGAAATTTGAGTGTAATAGAAATAAATGTAGAACTTGGAATTTAGAAGAGCAATCACATCAGCATGGAATGGAGAAAATTCAGTTTGGTAGTAATTTGTAAAAAATTTTAAAGCATTTGGTTTATTACAAGCTTTTTAAAAAAAATTTAAATTCTTTATTGTTTAAAGTATTACATATGTCTTCTCTCCCCCCCCCCCCCTTTCCCCTCCCTCATTGACCTCTCCCCTATTACAAGCTTTAAAAGGTGTGATTATTTAAACAGGTGAGATAGACCTACATTACATACAGGTGAGAAAGACCCCCCAATCACACACAGGTGAAACAGACCCCGATCTCACACACTTGAGATAGACCCCCCATCACACACAGGTGAGTTAGACTCCCCATCACACACAGGTGAGATAGACTCCCCATCACCCACAGGTGAGATAGATTCCACATCACGTACAGGAGAGATAGACCCTCCATCACACACAGGTGAGATAGACTCCCCATCACACACAGGTGAGTTAGACTCCCCATCACACACAGGTGAGATAGACTCCCCATCACCCACAGGTGAGATAGACTCCACATCACGTACAGGAGAGATAGACACCCCATCACTAACAGGTGATACATACAGACCCCACAGTACACACAGGTAAGATAACCTCCCATTGCACACAGGTGAGACAGAGCCCCCATCACACACAGGTTCAGACAGACCCCTCATTAAGAACAGGTGAGCCAGTGCCCCCATAAAAAAGAAAAAAAAGGTGTGATTGTTGCCTGTGAGTGTGATTACGAAGAAAGGTAATGTCACCAAATAATTTCCTCTCTGAAATCAATAAAACTATATTAAAAAATTAAAATATGTGTGTATTGCTTTCTTTTAAAGAGAGGGGAAAGGAGAGGGATAGAGAGATAGAAACATTGATGAGAGAGAATCATTAATCAGCTGCCTTCTGCACACCCCCTACTAGGGATGGAGCCCACTATC